>NC_057803.1:25244662-25544662 GCF_018294505.1 Triticum aestivum | reverse complement strand
GTTTCCAAGGTCCTAGAATATTGCACCACCTATACTTGAAAATTTTATTCACGAGCATGAGGACGAGCAGGACCCATATACTCAGTGGTGCCAGGCAACTTATTTCGATGGATCACCTCTTCTTGTCTGTATACGGGGCACTGCTGATGTTACTAAGGAAGCAGTTGTTGTCTCGTATGGTCGCACTCTTCGGACCTATTCCAACATCCGTTGTAGGGTATTCGGGATGGATACTGGTGTACTAGCGCCAACACCTTCTCCCTGGTTTAGTATTGGAAGTCTTGGAGGAAACTCGCTCTTCCTTGGACAAAACTATCCAATGATGGTGGAAGGCGATCCAACTGTTGTTGACACAACGTTACTACCATTTATGAGAAGCATCTGTATCTACACCTCAGACATTGCGGTGGTTCCCTACCCTGGTCGTGATATAGTAGGCCGCTTCAGCCTGGATGATCAGTCCTGCATTGGTCTCGAGATTGACAGTAGCTGGCCCTTCCCAGAGAATCACTTCTGGTTCATAGCAAGTGTTTCCAACACCGATGAGTGGTTGAGCTGAAGTTCATTTGATCGCTTGTTATTTATTGTGTGATAAAACCTTTACTAAAATGTTTTGTTGGAAATGATCTATAATCCAATCGTGTATCCTCGTTGTCGTTGTGGGTTGATGACTTGTTGTATGTAATCGTACATTTGCATATGCGTCCATGAACTCATGCCTGCTAGTGGTGTCCATATGAACAGTGCTAGTGATTTTAGTTGAAAAAATTAGATAGTGCTAGTGATTTGTAGCTGCATATTTTGACAAATCGCGGTGTTACAGGGTTGACAAATGGCAATGTTACTAGATAAACAAATGCTAATCTTTCCAGTTTGAGAAATGGCAACATATCCAAAATGACAGATATGCAAATCTTACCCAATTGTTTGTACGTGGTTGCACATGGGGCATGCAAAACAACCATTTGCGTTGAAGGGATGCAGAAATCCTGCTCGGCACATTTTCCCTTGGCTTCCTGGGGAAGCTATCGGTTTGCATACGGGTGTTCTAATTAAAACGTTTGCGATGAGTGTTTTATATTTAAAAACCGTTGACGTTTTTTCAAAAGAAAATTGTTTGATAAGTCTGTACATTAAGAGAGACAAACACAAGTTCGTTCAAACCATATCTTTCATTTAGTCACACTGCGAATTTATATTCGTATAATAGAGAATTCGAGATATAGTATTGAACCCCAAAAAAACTATTTCCGGCGGTGGCAGAGGCGGCGTGCCGCGCCGTCGTTGTCATTGTCGTCCTTCGGGACGCCGTTGTTGAAGTCTTCAAGGCAGCACAAAATGTTCACTTGTAAATCAAACATCATGTCGTTGCGCGATCGACGGGCGGGCCGCGAGAGGACGGCAACTGGCGCCGCTGAGAGGTAGCGGTCGATGGCAGCGTTCCATGCCACTAAGGGAGGGGGCGCACGGGCACGGGCGCGGCGGGTGCAGCCAAACGCACGGGGACCGACGCCACGGTGGGTGGAGGGGCGCGCACGGGCGCGGCAGATGCAGCCAAACGCACGGGGGCCGGCGGCATGATGGGTGGAGGGGCGCGCACGGGCATGGGCACGGGCGCTGGCGCTGGCATGTACACGAGCTCGCATGGGTCCGCGGAGACCTCGCTGACGCCCGCGGCTTCCAGCTCTGCGATAGTGCTCGACGACCAGCCCGTCAATGCTACAGGGATGGTCACTGGCGCGGGCGCGTGGATGGGAGCTGGGGCAGCAACCGCCGCGGCCAGCTCGATCTGGGCCATGTCCATGAGGCCCCATTACTCCTTATTTTCTATCTCCTCCGGCTCGGAGTCGACTTCACCAAACTTGAAGACTAGTGGCAGATGATCATTCTGCGCCATGGCGGTGGAGGTCTGCGGGGGGGGGGGGGGGTGGGAGGCGAACAGTAAGGACACCCGTATTAAATAGCGGCTCAGGCGCCTTTAATGGAGAGGAAGGCGGGCGGCCATGGAAGTCAAAGGGCTCGCTTTCTAGTGAGCTTGCGTAGCGTAAAGCTCGCACGCTTCCCGGTGAGCCTGCGCATTGGAGGACAACTTAAGAGGCTAAGGGCCAACAACCATATGGTTCATATCTACATACTTGACATATATAGTAACAGCGAGCACATTTTAAGAGGCTGAGGGCCGACAACCACAACTATCCACTGGAAGCAGCTTGATCATGGCGACTCGACATCTCGTCAATGAAAAGGAAGAGCCCTCCTGTGCCTTGGTAGAGCAGGAGTAGAACAGTGTCTCCAATTTTCCAATATGGATGCATTGCCACGAGAAGTAAGAACTTGTTAATTTGAATGGTTCCATTTTTGCGGGAAATGCATTACCTTGCAATCACTTTGGCGTTATTAGCAGGCACAAGTGTAATTCGACCACGCCGGGAAATCGATCCAGGAACGGCTACAAGGGGCAATTTCTGTTGACATGTAGAATAAAAAACAATTGTAACATATCGTTGAAGATATATATAGTTTATGAGTATCAACATTAAAATAAGACTTTTTATCAGCGCTTTGTGCACACAAGTGGTCTTGTTCAGTGTGTAAACCATAGGTCTAATTAATCTCATCCAAAATCCAGCTTTCATACGCTGTGCTATCTATCAACAAAGTTTATGACATGTTTCAAGTTCTTCCAGTGAAATTTGGTACCTTAGTAACATACAGATCGTTCACTATGCATCCAACATATCCTGCTTAAATGGTGGAAAGGTATTATTTATTCAGAACATGACAGAAGAATATATAGTGCACATAAATTGGTAAACATAATTTGTTACTGCCTAGGAACGGAGTCAGAATATGATATCACAATTGGTTGCTTAAATAGTGATCAATTGGTTGCTTAAATATTAATATGACAGCATGGAGAAAGTTGAAAGGACACTAACGTCGATCAGACTTTGATCAGCTGATGACGTTGGGGAAGTAAACATTCGTGTTAATTAGACCAGGCTGTGGTGCACGCACTCAAATTTTATTGCCAGCTTTCAGTTCATAACACTTAGACATTTTTCTCCAAAGGTCCGCATTAAAATAGGAGTGACCATCTTTATCAAGTTTTACGCTAACCATCATTGTAAACCAATGTTGCTTTGTCAATATGACGTCCTGGGAGTCATCAGCAAAGTAAAGCCCAAGATTTCCTTCTACTCATGTTCTTGCAAAGCAAGGGATGTAGTGCTTGAAATGAAAATTAAGATCGTAAATTAGATATATTTAAATAACCGAGTAAGATTCAAATATGGGAGTAACTGATAGAACATATCCATATATAGATGCAAGCAAAGTATAAAAATACAGAATTAAAAATAGGTAATGTAACAAAGATTTGATGCAAATATATAGATAATGTAGCAACAGGCGGTATATGTTCACAAATTTAGGCCATGCCGACCGTGGTAGGTTGAGATTGAACATACCGAGCGCTCCCTGAAGTCATCCGGAATGGTGAGATAGAACTTCGTTTCCGACTGGCCACGACCACAATTGCCCGATTTGTGCTCGCACTGTGCACACATGAATGAACACCCACAAATCAGCTAGAACAAAAAGGATTTCACGGCGATTTCCGCCGGTTGATTAACAGCGACGGACGGACTGCGATAAGAGATGAGTGAATATTTCACTAATTAAGTTGATTACCTTCTCCATGAGAAAAATCCCCGGCCCAATCCCGCAGAAAACCCCAGTCGACCAGAGTCTAGAATGTCAGTGCAGATAGGCGGTGGAAAGCAGTGGAGGCGAAATCTGGTGCCGTTTGGAGCGCGACCTACGGTCGCCACCAATAGCCGTCGAGCTTAGGGTGCAGAGTTGTGGAGGAGTCCGCGGCGAATGAGTGGGGACGAAGTGGGCGAGGGTTTTCTTTTCCTTTTGCATGTGTGAGTGAACACACACGGTTCGCAGAGGCGACGGAGATGAACCGTGTGTGATACTAAATCACGGAGATTGAATGGGAATCCAAATTTCCCTTGTCTTTCATCCATGAGTTTTTTTCTATGATGAACATAAACCCTGCTAATCACCGTGTTCAAATTTGACACTTTTCGGGTTTATTTACAATATTGAAGGGATTATGTGCATTTTGTAGGCATTAATGCACATAATTCAAATTCAAACAATTGGTGCATGAAAGGGTGCACAAGAACGGTCTGGAAAAACCATACTCGTGGTATTTACTAATTTCTCAAGCCTTTTACAAGGAATGGGCAGAGATTTCAATGGAGTCAACCACAAACGCGTCATTTACCGGGTTATCAACTATAGAATAATGAAATATGTGCTTGAAAAACATGACGGTTGGCATGGTGCCATGGTATGGCCTCACCATGCCCTGGTTAAAAACTGAGAAGGTTTGATTTATGTTGTCATGCACGCCCTTCATAAATCAAACGATCATCGAGGAAGTTCAATCCTTTCGAGAGGGAAATCACCAAGATTGAAGGGGAATCCAAATTTCCGTCCTAGTTTGTCTTTCGGATTTTTTTTCAATGATCAACATACCGCCTCAAATGAAACATGTTCAAATTTGACATTTTCCGAACTCATTTACCATATTTAGGGGATTGTGTGCATTTTCTAGGCATTAATTATGCACATAATTCAAATTCGAACAATCGGTGCATGAAAAGGTGCACAAGAACGATCGGCAAAACCATGCTTGTGCTATACAAAAAATGAAACACATGGTTGGAAAACATGACGCCTGGTGTGGTGCCATGGTATGACCTCACCATGCCCCTGATAAAAATTGGAGAATGTTTTCCTTATGTCGTGATGCGCGTCTTCCATAAAATGAACCATCATCCGAGGAAGTTTCATGGTTTCAAGGGGGAAATCACCAAGATTGAAGGGGATCCAAATTTCCTTTGTCCTTTGTCCACGAGTTTTTTTTTCTATGATGAGCATACAACATGCAAATCACTATGTTTAAATTTGGCACTTTTTCGGGTTCATTTGCCATATTTAGAGGATTATGTGCATTTCCTAAGCATTAATGCGCATAATTCAAGTGCAAACAATCGATGCATGAAAGGGTCCACAAGAACAGCCTAGAAAACCATGCTCGTGCCATTTAGTAAATTCTCGTGCCTTTTACAAGGAATGGACAGATATTTCGATGAAATGTGTGGCAATAGTCAACCACAAATGTTTGTTTGTTGGGTTTTCAACTATAGAAAAAATGAAATAAATGCTTAAAAACATGACGCCTCGCATGGTGCCATGGTATGACCTTACCATGCCCTTGTAGAAATTGAGAAGGTTTGGCTTATGTCGTCATGCACGCCCTTCAAAAATCAAACCATCGAGGAAGTTCCATGCTTTCGAGAGGGAAAATCCCCAAGATTGAAGGGGAATCCTAATTTCTGTCCTATTTTGTCATTCAGTTTTTCCAACGATCAACATACCGCCTCAAATGCAACGTGTTCAAATTTGACATTTTCCCGGGCTCATTTACAATATTTAGGGGATTATGTGCATTTTCTAGGCATTAGTGGACATAATTCAAATTCAAACAATCGATGCATGGAAAGGTGCACAAGAACGGTCTGGAAAACCATGATCGTGTTATTTAGCATATTCTCATGCCTTTTATAAGGAATGGGCAGATATTTCAAGGAAATGTGTGGCAATAGTCAACCATAAACGCGTCGTTTACTCGGTTAACAACTATACAAAAAATGAAACACATGGTTGGAAAACATGACGCCTAGCTTGGTGCCATGGTATGGCTGTTGGAAATATGCCCTAGAGGCAATAATAAATTAGTTATTATTATATATTTCATTGTTCATGATAATCGTTTATTATCCATGCTAGAATTGTATTGATAGGAAACTCAGATACATGTGTGGATACATAGACAACACCATGTCCCTAGTAAGCGTCTAGTTGACTAGCTCGTTGATCAAGATGGTTACGGTTTCCTGACCAAGGACATTGGATGTCGTTGATAACGGGATCACATCATTAGGAGAATGATGTGATGGACAAGACCCAATCCTAAGCCTAGCACAAAGATCGTGTAGTTCGTATGCTAAAGCTTTTCTAATGTCAAGTATCATTTCCTTAGACCATGAGATTGTGCAACTCCCGGATACTGTAGGAGTGCTTTAGGTGTGCCAAACGTCACAACGTAACTGGGTGGCTATAAAGGTTCACTACAGGTATCTCCGAAAGTGTCTGTTGGGTTGGCACGAATCGAGACTGGGATTTGTCACTCCGTGTAAACGGAGAGGTATCTCTGGGCCCACTCGGTAGGACATCATCATAATGTGCACAATGTGATCAAGGAGTTGATCACGGGATGATGTGTTACGGAACAAGTAAAGAGACTTGCCGGTAACGAGATTGAACAAGGTATCGGGATACCGACAATCGAATCTCGGGCAAGTATCGTACCACTAGACAAAGGGAATTGAATACGGGATTGATTGAATCCTTGACATCGTGGTTCATCCGATGAGATCATCGTGGAACATGTGGGAGCCAACATGGGTATCCAGATCCCGCTGTTGGTTATTGGCCGGAGAGTTGTGTCGGTCATGTCTGCATGGTTCCCGAACCCGTAGGGTCTACACACTTAAGGTTCGATGACGCTAGGGTTATAGGGAATAGATATATGTGGTTACTGAATGTTGTTCGGAGTCCCGGATAAGATCCCGGACATCAGGAGGAGTTCCGGAATGGTCCGGAGGTAAAGATTTATATATGGGATGTCCTGTTTTGGTCGCCGGAAAAGTTTCGGGTTTTATCGGTAATGTACCGGGACCACCGGGAGGGTCCCGGTGGTCCACCAAGTGGGAACACCAGCCCCGGAGGGATGCATGGGCCAAGTGTGGGAGGGGACCAGCCCCAGGTTGGCTGGTGCGCCCCCCCCCACAAGGGCCCAAGGCGCCTAGGGTTTGGGGAGGGGGCGCCTCCACCTAGCTTGGGGGGCAAGTTTCCCCTCTTCCCCCTTGGCCGCCACCCTAGATGGGTTTGGGGCTTCCGCACCCCTTGGGGTGGAAACCCTAAAGGGGGCGCACCCCCTCCCTCTCCCCTATATATACTTGAGGAGTTTGGGGCTGCCAATACATGAGTTTTGACCTCTCCATGGCGCAGCCCTGCCTCTCTCCCTACTCCTCTCCCGCGGTGCTTGGCGAAGCCCTGCAGGATTGCCACGCTCCTCCACCACCACGCCGTCGTGCTACTGCTGGATGGAGTCTTCCCCAACCTCTCCTTCTCCCCTTGCTGGATCAAGGCGTAGGAGACGTCACCGGGCTGCACATGTGTTGAACGCGGAGGTGCCGTCCGTTCGACACTAGGATCTCCGGTGATTTGAATCATGATGAGTACGACTCCATCAACCCCGTTCACTTGAACGCTTCCGCTTAGCGATCTACAAGGGTATGTAGATGCACTCTCCTTCCCCTCATTGCTAGATTACTCCATAGATTGATCTTGGTGATGCGTTGAAAATTTTGAATTTCTGCTACGTTACCCAACAGTGGCATCATGAGCTAGGTCTATGCGTAGTTACTATGCACGAGTAGAACACAAAGCAGTTGTGGGTGTCAATTTTGTCAATTTACTTGCTGTTACTAGTCTTATCTTGATTCAGCGGCATCGTGGGATGAAGCGGCCCGGACCGACCTTACACGTACTCTTACGTGAGACTGGTTCCACCGACTGACATGCACTAGTTGCATAAGGTGGCTAGCGGGTGTCTGTGTCTCCCACTTTAGTCGGATCGGATTCGATGAAAAGGGTCCTTATGAAGGGTAAATAGAAATTGGCATATCACGTTGTGGTTTTCGCGTAGGTGAGAAACGTTCTTGCTAGAAACCTATAGCAGCCACGTAAAAACTTGCAACAACAATTAGAGGACGTCTAACTTGTTTTTGCAGCATATGTCGTGTGATGTGATATGGCCAAAAGGATGTGATGAATGATATATGTGATGTATGAGATTGATCATGTTCTTGTAGTAGGAATCACGACTTGCATGTCGATGAGTATGACAACCGGCAGGAGCCATAGGAGTTGTCTTAATTTATTTATGACATGCATGTCAACTTAAACGTCATGTAATTACTTTACTTTATTGCTAAAGCGTTAGCCATAGTAGTAGAAGTAATAGATGACGAGACAACTTCAAGAAGACACGATGATGGAGATCATGATGATGGAGATCATGGTGTCATGCCGGTGACAACGATGATCATGGAGCCCCGAAGATGGAGATCGAGAGGAGCAAAATGATATTGGCCATATCATGTCACTATTTGATTGCATGTGATGTTTATCATGTTTTACATCTTATTTGCTTAGAACGACGGTAGCTTAAATAAGATGATCCCTCACTAAAATTTCAAGAAAGGTTTTCCCCCTAACTGTGCACCGTTGTGAAGGTTCATTGTTTCGAAGCACCACGTGATGATCGGGTGTGATAGATTCTAACGTTCTAAAACAACGGGTGTAAGCCAGATTTACACAGCAAAAACACTTAGGTTGACTTGACGAGCCTAGCATGTACAGACATGGCCTCGGAACACGGAGGACCGAAAGGTCGAGCATGAGTCGTATATAAGATACGATCAACATGAAGATGTTCACCGATGTTGACTAGTCCGTCTCACGTGATGATCGAACACGGCCTAGTTGACTCGGATCATGTTTCACTTAGATGACTAGAGGGATGTCTATCTGAGTGGGAGTTCATTAAATGAACTCAATTATCATGAACATAGTCTAAATTATCTTTGCAAATATGTTGTAGATAAATAGCTCACGTTGTAGCTCCCTGTTTCAATACGTTCCTAGAGAAAGACCAAGTTGAAAGATATTGTAAGCACTGATGCGGACTAGGTCCGTAGTCCGAGGAGTGTCTTCACTGCTACACAGAAGGCTTACGTCTTTGATGCACCGCTCAATGTGCAAACCCCTACAACATCGTCTGTGGATGTTGTGAACACCTGACAGACACATCCTGATGACTACTTGATAGTTTAGTGCACCATACTTTACGGCTTAGAATCAGGATTTCAATGACGTTTTGAACGCCACAGAACATATGAGATGTTCCAAGAGCTGAAATTGGGATTTCAGGCTCATGCCCGTGTTGAGAGGTGTGAGACCTCTGACAAGTTATTTTCCCAACAAGATGGAGGAGAATTGCTCAGCTAGTGAGCATGTGCTCAGAATGACTGGGTGCTACAATCACTTAAATCAAGTGGGAGTTAAACTTACAGATAAGATAGTGATTGCTAGAGTTCTCTAGCCACTATCACTAAGCTACTAGATCTTCGTGATGAACTATGACATGCAAGGGATGGAGTTGATCCCGGAGCTGTTCGCGGTGCTTAAGACCGCAAAAGGTAGAAATCAAGAAGGAGCATCAAGTGTTGATGGTTTAATAAGACCACTGGTTTCAAGAAGGGCAAGGGATAGAAGGGAAACTTCGTGGATGGCAAACCAGTTGCCGCTCCAGTAAAGGAACCCAAGGTTGAACCCAAACCCGAGACTAAGTGCTTCTATTATAAAGGGGACAGTCACTGGTAGCGGAATTACCCCAAATGCATGGTAGATAAGAAGGCTGGCAACTTCAACAAAGTATATACGTGTTATTAATGTGTACCTCGCTAGTACTCCTGGTAGCACCTGGGTATTGGATACCGGTTCAGTTGCTATTACTGGTGACTTGAAGCAAAAGCTACGGACTAAACGGAGACTGGCTAAGGGCGAGGTGACGATGTGTGTATTTCCAAAGTTGATGAGATCACCATCGCACGCTCCATCTGCCTTCGGGATTAGTATTGAACCTAGATAAATGTTATCAGGTGTCTACGTTGAGCATGAATATGATTAGATCATGTTCATTGCAATACGATCATTCATTTAAGTTAGAGAATAATGGTTATTCTGTTTACATGAATGATACCTTTCATGGTCATGCACCCTATGTGAATGGTTCATTGAATCTCGGTCGTGGTGATACACATGTTCACGCCAAAATATGTAGAGTTAATAATGATAGTACCACTTTCTTGTGGCACTGCCGCTTAGGTTATATTGGCATAAGATGCATGAAGAAACTCCATGTCGATGGATGTTTGGAGTCACTTGATCTTGAATCGCTTGATACATGCGAGCCATGCCTCATGGGCAGGATGACTAAGACCCCGTTTTCAGGTACAATGAAACGGGCAAGTGACTTGTTGGAAATCATACATGCTGATGCGTGTGATCCAATGAGGATTGAAGCGTGCGGTGGATATCGCTATTTTCTCATCTTCACTGACGATTTGAGTAGATATAAGTATATTTACTTAATGAAGCACAAGTCTGAAACGTTTGAAAAGTTCAAGCGATTTCAGAGTGAAGTTAGGAATCATCATAACAATAAGATCATGTTCCTACGATCTGATCAAAAGGGGATTTTCTGAGTTACGAGTTTGGCAAATCACTTAAGACATTGTGGAATTGTTTCACAGTTGAAGCCACCTGGAACACCGCAGTTGTAATGGTGTGTCCGGAAGTCGTAATCGAACCCTATGAGATATGGTGCGATCTATGATGTCTCTTACCAATCTACCATTTTCATTTTGAGGTTATACGTTAGAGACAGCTGCATTCACTTTAGATAGGACACCATCTAAGTCTGTTGAGACGGCGTCGTATGAACATTGGTTTGGCAAGAAACCAAAGTTGCCGTTTCTTAATGTTTGGGGCTGCGATGCTTAAGGCTTCAGCCGGAGAAGCTCGAACCCAAACCGGAAAAACACATCTTCATAGGATACCCAAAGGTGACAGTTGGGTATACCTTCTATCTCAGATCCGAGGGCAAATTGTTTGTCGCTAAGAACGGGTCCTTTCTCGAGAAGGAGTTTCTCTCGAAAGAATTGAGTGGGAGGAAGATAGAACTTGATGAGGTTGTCGAACCTTTATTTCAACCAGAGAGTGATGCAACACAGAAAGATGTTTTCTGTGGAGCCTACGTCTACTGAATAGGAAGTTAATGATAGTGATCATGAAGCTTCGGATCAAGTTGCTATCGAACCTCGTAGGTCGACAAGGATATGTACTACTCCTAAGTGGTACGGTAATCCTGTCTTAGATATCATGTTGTTAGACAACAATGAACCTACGAGCTATGGAGAAGTGATGGTGGGCCCGTATTCTGACAAATGGCTAGAAGCCATGAAATCCGAGATAGGATCCATATATCAGAACAAAGTATGGACTTTGGTGGACTTGCCCGATGATCGGCAAGCCATTGAGATAAATGGATCTTTAAGAAGAAGACGGACGTGGGCGGTAATATTACCGTCTATGAAGCTCGACTTGTGGGAAAGAGTCTTTTCACAAGTTCAAGGAGTTGACTACGATGAGAATATCTCACCCGTAGCGATGCTTAAGTCCGTCGGAATCATGTTAGCATTAGCTGTATTTTTCGATTATGAAATCTTACAGATGGATGTCAAAACAAGCTTTCTTACCAGTTTTCGTAAGAAAAGTTGTATGTGATACAATAAAATTTTTTGACGGTCCTAAGGATGCTAAAAGGTATGCTGGCTCCAGCAATCCTTCTATGGACTAGAGCAAGCATCTCGGAATCAGAATATATGTTTTGATAGAGTGATCAAAGCTTTTAGGTTTATACAATGTTTGCTAGAAACTTGTATTTACAAGAAAGTGAGTGGGAGCACTACAACATTTCTGATAAGTATATGTGGATGACATATTGTTGATCCGAAATGATGTAGAATTTCTGGAAAGCATAAACGGTTGTTTGAAGAGTGATTTTCAAAGGAAGACCTGGATAAAGCTGCTTACATATTGGGCATCAAGATCTATAGATAGATCAAGACGCCTGATGATACTTTCAAAGAACGTGCACCTTGAAATGTTTTGAAAGAGTTCAAAATAGATCAGTCAAAGAAGGGGTTCTTACCTGTTTTGTAAGGTCTGAAGTTGAGTAAGACTCAAAGATTGACCACGGCAGAAGAAAGAAGAAGGACGAAGGTCGTCCCCTATGCTCTTGTCATAGGCTCTATACGGTATGCCATGCTGAGTACCGCACCTGATGTGTGCCTTGCCACATGTCTAGCAAGAGGGTACAAAGGTGATCTAGGAGTAGATCACCAGATAGTGGTCAAAATTATCCATAGAGGAATAAGGAAATGTTTCTCGGTTATGGAGGTGATAAAGAGTTCGACATAAAGAGTTACGTCGATGCAAGCTTAACACCTATCCGGATAGCTCTGAGTAGAGATACCGGATACGTATAATGGAGCAACAATTTGGAATAGCTCCAAGTGGAACGTGGTAGCAGCATCTACGATATGACATAAAGTTTTGCGAAGTACATAGGGATCTGAATATGGCAAGACCCGTTGACTACAACCTCTCTCACAAGCATAACATGATCAAACCCAAAACTCATTGAGTATTAATCACATAGTGATGTGAACTAGATTAGTGACTCTAGTAAACTCTTTGGATGTTGGTCACATGGCGATGTGACCTGTGAGTGTTAATCACATGGCGATGTGAACTAGATTATTGACTCTAGTGCAAGTGGGAGACTGTTGGAAATATGCCCTAGAGGCAATAATAAATTAGTTATTATTATATATTTCATTGTTCATGATAATCGTTTATTATCCATGCTAGAATTGTATTGATAGGAAACTCAGATACATGTGTGGATACATAGACAACACCATGTCCCTAGTAAGCCTCTAGTTGACTAGCTCGTTGATCAATAGATGGTTACGGTTTCCTGACCATGGACATTGGATGTCGTTGATAACGGGATCACATCATTAGGAGAATGATGTGATGGACAAGACCCAATCCTAAGCCTAGCACAAAGATCGTGTAGTTCGTATGATAAAGCTTTTCTAATGTCAAGTATCATTTCCTTAGACCATGAGATTGTGCAACTCCCGGATACCGTAGGAGTGCTTTGGGTGTGCCAAACATCACAACGTAACTGGGTGGCTATAAAGGTTCACTACAGGTATCTCCGAAAGTGTCTGTTGGGTTGGCACGAATCGAGACTGGGATTTGTCACTCCGTGTAAACGGAGAGGTATCTCTGGGCCCACTCGGTAGGACATCATCATAATGTGCACAATGTGATCAAGGAGTTGATCACGGGATGATGTGTTACGGAACGAGTAAAGAGACTTGCCGGTAACGAGATTGAACAAGGTATCGGGATACCGACGATCGAATCTCGGGCAAGTATCGTACCGCTAGACAAAGGGAATTGAATACGGGATTGATTGAATCCTTGACATCGTGGTTCATCCAATGAGATCATTGTGGAACATGTGGGAGCCAACATGGGTATCCAGATCCCGCTGTTGGTTATTGGCCGGAGAGTTGTGTTGGTCATGTCTGCATGGTTCCCGAACCCGTAGGGTCTACACACTTAAGGTTTGATGATGCTAGGGTTATAGGGAATAGATATACGTGGTTACCGAATGTTGTTCGGAGTCCCGGATAAGATCCCGGACGTCACGAGGAGTTCCGGAATGGTCCGGAGGTAAAGATTTATATATGGGAAGTCCTGTTTTGGTCGCCGAAAAAGTTTCGGGTTTTATCGGTAATGTACCGAGACCACCGGGAGGGTCCCGGTGGTCCACCAAGTGGGGCCACCAGCCCCGGAGGGCTGCTTGGGCCAAGTGTGGGAGGGGACCAGCCCCAGGTGGGCTGGTGCGCCCCCCCACAAGGGCCCAAGGTGCCTAGGGTTTGGGGAGGGGGCGCCTCCACCTAGCTTGGGGGGCAAGTTTCCCCTCTCCCCCCTTGGCCACCACCCTAGATGGGTTTGGGGCTGCCGCACCCCTTGGGGTGGAAACCCTAAAGGGGGCGCACCCCCTCCCTCTCCCCTATATATACTTGAGGACTTTGGGGCTGCCAATACATGAGTTTTGACCTCTCCATGGCGCAGCCCTGCCTCTCTCCCTACTCCTCTCCGGCGGTGCTTGGTGAAGCCCTGCAGGATTGCCACGCTCCTCCACCACCACCATGCCGTCGTGCTGCTGCTGGATGGAGTCTTCCCCAACCTCTCCTTCTCCCCTTGCTGGATCAAGGCGTAGGAGACATCACTAGGCTGCACGTGTGTTGAACGCGGAGGTGTCGTCCGTTCGGCACTAGGATCTCCGGTGATTTGAATCACGACGATTACGACTCCATCAACCCCGTTCACTTGAACGCTTCCGCTTAGCGATCTACAAGGGTATGTAGATGCACTCTCCTTCCCCTCGTTGCTAGATTACTCCATAGATTGATCTTGGTGATGCATAGAAAATTTTGAATTTCTGCTACGTTCCCCAACAATGGCCTCACCATGCCCTGGTAAAAATTGGAGAATGTTTTCTTTATGTCGTGATGTGCTCCTTTCATAAATTGAACCATCACCGAGGAACTTTCATGGTTTCAAGGGGGGAAATCACCAAGATTGAAGGGGGGGTCCAAATTTCCTTTGTCCTTTGTCCACGAGTTTTTTTCTACGATGAACATACAACCTGGAAATCACCATGTTCAAATTTGGCACTTTTCCGGGTTCATTTGCCATATTTAGGGGATTATGTGCATTTCCTAGGCATTAATGCACATAATTCAAGTTCAAACAATCGATGCATGAAAGGGTCCACAAGAACGGCCTAGAAAACCATGCTCGTGCCATTTAGTATTTTCTCATGCCTTTTACAAGGAATGGACAGATATTTCGATGAAATGTGTGGCAATAGTCAACCACAAATGTATGTTTGTTGGGTTTTCAACTATAAAAAATGAAATAAATGCTTAAAAACATGACGCCTGGCATGGTGCCATGGTATGACCTCACCATGCCTTGGTAAAAATTTGAGAAGGTTTGGCTTATGTTGTCATGCACACCCTTCATGAATCGAACCATCACCGACGAAGTTCCATGCTTTCGAAATGGAAATCCTCAAGATTGAAGGGGAATCCAAATTTTCTTCATTCTTTGACCTGGAGTTTTTTTTCTACAATGAACATACACCATGCAAATCACTGTGTTCAAATTTGGCATTTTTCCGGGCTCATTTACCATATTTAGGGGATTATGTGCATTTTCTAGGCATTTAGCGCATATAAATCCAATCCAGCTACAGGTGCATGGGTGAGATGTGAGGGACGTGGATTGCTGTTCGATTGCGGCACATCCAATAATGCACACGCGCGATCCGCGTGGCTGGGGTTCCAGCCAATCATAACGCAACACACAATAGGCCGAGCGCACACTATTTCCGGAAGTGACGGAGATGAACCGTGTGCGATAATGAACGAGCAAAATTGTAAGGGAAGCCAAATTTCTATTGTCGTTTGTGGTTGAGCTCTTGAATACCACCGCACTATATGCCTGCCCGGCCCCTCCGTCCCAGAGCTCTCTCTAGGTGTCCTCCATGGCACCGCGGCGCAAAGTAACTGGTAAGGAAGCGATGTCATCCCGCCCGCCGTGTTCCTCGCCGCACCGCGTTCCTCGCCGCCCGCGACCGCGCACATGGTAAGAAAGCGATGGCATCTCGCCGCGCCGAGTTCATCGCCGCCGGCGGCTAGACAGTTACATGGGTAGACTTTGAGGCTGCCATGGCCGAATGGGTGGTGGATCTAGAGGCGGCCAAAGCTGCACAGAAGGAGCGGAAAAGGTAGAAAGCAGTCAAGAAAAGAGAGTCTTGCCGCCGCAAGAAAAAATAGGCCGCACGCCGTGGTGAGGAGAGCTTGGTGGAGATCGAAGCACGGTGGGCTGCCACCTACAAGGCCGGGAAGGAGAACGCTGGCGTCTGGCCAGCATGCCCTGATGGCAGCATGTGTGAAGTAGTTTAAGTTTGTAGTATTAGAGAAAACTACCAGTAGTACTTTAAGTTTGTAGTATTAACGTACAATGTCAGTAAGAGCATCCTTTGAGGGCTTTGAGCGTTGATTAGCATGTGTGCCCGTGTGCGTTTTTTGCATTAATCATTAGAAGATCACAAAACACACGGTTTCTATGATGTACCCGTCTGCGTTTTTTGCGTTAATGACCCATATGTCAGTTACCTGTGCGATATTTCCTAATAAACCAGGCGTACCATTGACAAAAAAATCAAGTAGACGTGTACACTTTTTTGGAGACGGGATCTGCCAACTTTCTTTTTTCTCGCACACGAGTATTTTGCGCGCTTCGTCTGCGTTGTGTGTTTTCCCCACCCAAGTTCCAAATTTCGCACCAAAATTTTCATTAGGCGCGCGATTTCAGAATTTATTCCTCCAACCACATCCCCTTCCCCTCAGTATCCCCCCTCGCGCCTCCCCCTACCGGCATCTCAAACCGCCGCCACCGCAACCACAACTTCAACCACATCTATGTTCTGCTCGGATCCAATTAGGTAACACACCAATCTCTATCATGTCCCCGACCTAATTGCTTAAATGGCGCCTGCAAAATATCCTGATGCCTCCAACCCCCCCCCTGCCAGGAGGTGATGGCGGTCCATGGCGCGATGGCCGCTGTGCGTGTTGACCCAGAGGAACACCTCGCCTCCGTCGCCGCCGCCGACATGGTGCAGGCTCTGGCCCAGATGAAGTCCCCCAGCGACTACCCCCCAGGACTTAATAGGTAAGATCTGACCAGCTAAATCTTACCAATACCACTTGCAACGGCTATGATTTGTACGGTTGATGTATTAAGCATGTTCGTGCCTTGTTTATTTCAGTACTGCACACTGTGTGATGTTCAAATATTACCGTATCCAGCTCAATTTCACCAATACCAGCAACAAACTTGCAATACATGACTTAGGATATCACTAGAGATGCTGCCTATTTGCTATTTTTAGTGGATGCTAACCGTGTTGCACTTAACATGCCTGCCCATGTACTTACGCAGGGTCATAACAGCTGATGCTTTTGTTTGCCGTCGAGGTGAGCTGCATCCCATGTCTTACAGTATTTCACATAATTTGTGCAATTGCAGTTTAACTTATACCCATTTACTGGTTACCTGTAGGTACACATGTCAGTAGAACTGATCCATGCTTCGACCCGGAGGAACAGCTCGCCTCCGCCGTCGCTGACTTTGGGCGAGCTCTAGCCAAGATGAAGTGCCCCAACAACTACCTCTCAGGACTTCCAAGTATGTACTCACCAGTTCAATCTTACCAATACTAGTTGCAATTAATGGCTATGTTCTGTACAGTCGATGTATTAAGCAAGTTCTAGTAAACATGCCTAACACGTTTTTGCTACGATCCCTACCTTTTTATAGACATCTGGGCCATTGTTTGCTCTGGCAGCACCTGCCTTGTGATGTTTAACTATGCCAATTGCATTTTTATCGGTGCCAGTTTCAATGTCTATTAAGCCTGTCGCAATTAATAGTTGAATCCATTTTTAAACAGTTGCATTTCAATGGCTACAAACTTAAAAAACATGACTTAGGATGTTGTTAAGCCTGTTGCAATTAACAGTTGTATCCATTTTTTAATCTGTCCATTTGCTACCATATTACTCTCCGCAATGAAGATATACTAGAGATGCTGCCCCATTGCTATTTTTGGTGGATGCTAACCCTATTGTACTTAACATGCTTGTCCATGTACTTACGCAGGGTCATAACGGCCGATGCTGTTGTTTGCCATCAAGGTTAGCTGCATCCCATGTCTTACAGTATTTCACATTATTTGTGCAATTGCAGTTTAACTTCTACCATTTACTAGTTGCCTGTAGGTACACGTGTTAGTGGCACTGATCCACGCTTCGACCCGGAGGAATAGCTCACCTCCGCTGCTGCTGACTTTGGGCGGGCTCTGGCCAAGATTAAGTGCCCCAACAACTACCTCTCAGGACTTACCAAGTATGTACCCACCAGTTCAATCTTACCAATACCAGTTGCAATTAATGGCTATGTTTTGTACTTTGATGTATTAAGCATGTTGTAGTAAACATGCCTAACACGTTTGAGCTATTTTCCTACCTTTTTAAAGACAACTGGGCCATTATCTACTCTGGCAGCACCTGCCCTGTGATGTTTAACTCTGCCAATTGCATTTTTATCAGTACTAGTTTCAATGGCCATTAAGCCTGTTGCAATCAACAATTGTATCCATTGTTAAAGAGTTGTATTTCAATGGCTACAAACTTACAAAACATGAATTAGGATGTTGTTAAGCCTGTTGCAATTAACAGTTGTATCCATTTTTTAATTTGTCCCTTTGCTACCGTGCTACTCTTTTGAAATGAAGATATCACTACAGATGCTGCTGTTTTATTACCATTTGCTATTTTTGGTGGATGTTAACCCTGTTGTAGTTAACATTGGCTTTCCATGTACTTACACAGGGCTACACTGGGCGATGCTGTTGTTTGCCGTCGAGGTTAGCTGCATCCCATGTCTTATACACCATCTATTCCTAAATATAAGTATTTTTAGAGATTCCAATATAGACTACATAAGGAGTAATATGAGTGAATCTAGATTCTAATCTAAACTATATCTATAATTCTATATACACCCGTATGTAGTTCATATTGAAATCTCAAAAAAACTTGTACTTAGGAACATAGGTAGTTGTATTTTACATCATTTGTGCAATCTCAGTTTAGCTTATAACATTTACTGGTTGCTTATAGGTACATATATGAGGGGTACTGATCCAAGCTTCGATCCCTTTTGCGTATGGGGCAATGAGATATTCATGAACAAGCGTCAAGTGAGGAAACTAAGAAAGATTGTTAGGCGAAAGAAATGGGTGATTGGAATTAAGCTCTTTATTTACACTTTGTCGAAGTCAATAGTGAACTTTAGGATGGTAAGTAATGTGTTGCCTTTTCCCCCTGCCCACAACAAGTTACTCTATTAGACCTCAGTATCTGATATTTTTCTCTTTTCGGTGGTTTCCGAAGCTATTTACTAATGATTACCTTGCAAACTACATGACCAGAGTGGAGGAAACTAAGGTTAAAGTATATAATTCATGCTACCATGATAATGCTCTAGAAGTCTTCCTGGAGGCAGTGAAGGATGGGCGGGCGATCATCACAAGGGGTTGGACAAAAGTGGTTCGTGCCTATGGCATGCAGGAAGGCACATTATGGGCATTCCGCTTCTTCAACACCGTCGGCAGTCAAAATGATTTACACTTGTCTCTTCACCTTCACCGCCTTTAAATACTGCGGTTCATCATAGTTAATTGCTGCCTAATCCTGTAATTACTGAACATATTGTACTGACAATTTTATTTATGGATTCGTTGTTGAACCACTATGCTGAGAATTTGAATTGCATGTTTTGTATTTCAAAATTTCCAATTAGAATAATAAATTACAAGCAAAAATAAAAATAGAACAGACGGTCATGGACCTTTGCAAATGGTTCTAGCAGTAAAAGCGCTTGCGATGGATAGCCCAATGCCACACAGTTTTCCGTGTGTGATGTAGTTAATGAAAGCAAACAGTTAACCAAGGCAGAGCGTGTGTGATAGTTACACCTTTCACACATGAGCGTATACATAAAATCGTGTGGGATGTACATCCGAACGGAAACGTTTTCCCTGGATTGGCTGTGTGGGATGTACGTAAGAACGGAAACGTATTCCTTGGATTCACCGTGTGTGATATACATACGAACGGAAATGTTTTTCTGGGATTCACCGTGTGGGATGTACATACCTATGGAAATGATTTCTGGGATTCACCGTGTGGGATGTACATACCTACGAAAATGATTTCTGGGATTCACCGTGTGGGGTGTACATACCTACGGAAATGAATGGGTTTCGATGCCTCGCCCGGTCGCACACGGCCCCAGCCTAGGTCCTAGGAGGGCCTATCCCCGATGATTTCTGGGTCGTGTGGGAAGGACACCCTATCGCACACACTCACTTGGCGACGGTTCCAAATGTCGTCGTGGAAAGGGGTTTTAAACCATTTGTTTAGGACCGACGCGCACCAGTGCCACTAGCTACATCTTTGCATGCAAGGAAGTGCCTCCTTATTGCAATGATTCCTCCTACTGCTAGGTGGTTCCCACCAGATTTGGTGGCTGACTTGTGGGCCTACTAAGTTGAAGCGCACGCAGGGTTTTGTCAACTTAGTCAACAAATGATTCTAGTAGCAATGAACATTGGATGTTAATCCAACGGCCATGCTGCTTCTTCAACCTCTGATGTTCCCTCTCCAGCCGCCCAAACCAGCGCTGGCGGGACCGCGTGCTCCTGCCTCCCGTGGCCGGCTGTGCTGCTACCGCTACCCATGCCATCCCTCTACTCACCCACACCTCCTATTATTCTCCAGTGATGACAACCTCACACACTACAGCCAAACCAGTCAACCCTCGTACTCCCCTCCGCGTGGGCATGCGCTGCCGCGTGTTCCCCGACTCCACATAATTCCCTTCCTATCCTTGCCATCATACGTCGGCTTGGTGCTCTCCGTTGGGGGAACATAGCATGCAATTTCAAAAAAATCCTACACTCATGCAAGATCTATCTAGGAGATGCATAGCAACGAGAGGGGAGAGTGTGTCCATGTACCCTTGTAGACCGAAAGCGGAAGCGTTTGATAATGCGGTTGATGTATTCGAACTTCTTCTCGTTCCGACTGATCAAGCACCGAACGTACAACACCTCCGAGTTCTGCAAACGTTCTGCTCAATGACGTCCCTCAAACTCTTGATCCAGCAAAGTGTTGAGGGAGAGTTCCGTCAGCACGACGGCGTGGTGATTGTGATGGTGAAGTGATCCACACAGGGCTTTGCCTAAGCACTACGTGAATATGACCGGAGGCGTAAACTGTGGAGGGGGGCACAACACCCGGCTAGGAACCAATGTTGTGTGTTCTAGCGGTGCCCCCTCCCCCCCCCCACATATATATATATATATATATATAGGAGGGAGAGGGGCTGCAAGGGGCGCCCCAAGTAGGAGTAGTCCTACTTGGGCGCCTCCCACAAGTCGGCCTTCCCCCTTCCATAAGTGCCGGAGGGGGAGGAAAGAGAGGGGGGAGGGGAAGGAAAGGGGGAGGCCTAATCCTCCCCTTTTCTTCTCCCTTCCCTTCCTTTCCTTCTCCTCCTATTCAGCCTATAGGGGGCGCACCAGCCCCTTAGAGGCTGGTCTATCCCTCTCTTGGCCCATTAGGCCCATATAGTTTGACGGGGGTTGCCAGGAACCCCTTCCGGTGACCCGATACGTACCCGGTACCCCCGGAACACTTTCGGTGTCCAAATACTATCGTCCTATATATGAATATTTACCTCTCGACCATTTCGAGACTCCTTGTCATGTCTGTGATCTCATCCAGGACTTTGGACAACATTCGGTCACCAAATCACATAACTCGTATAATACAAAATCGTAATCGAACGTTAAGCGTGCGGACCCTACGGGTTCGAGAACTATGTACACATGACCAAGACACCTCTCCTGTCAATAACCAACAGCGGAACCTGGATGCTCATATTGGTTCCCACATATTCTACGAACATCTTTATCGGTCGTACCGTAATTACCACATACGTTATTTCCTTTGTCATCGGTATGTTACTTGCCCGAGATTCGATCGTCGGTATCTTTATACCTAGTTCAATCTCGTTACCGGCAAGTATCTTTACTCTCTCCGTAATGCATCATCCCAAAACTAACTCATTAGTCACATTGCTTGCAAGGCTTATTATGATGTGCATTACCGAGAGGGCCTAGAGATACCTCTCCGATACTCGGAGTGACAAATCCTAATCTTGATCTATGCCAACCCAACAAACACCTTCGGAGATACCTGTAGAGCATCTTTATAATCACCCAGTTACGCTGTGATGTTTGATAGCACACAAGGTATTCCTCCGGTATCTGGGAGTTGCATAATCTCATAGTCGAAGGAATATGTATTTGACATGAAGAAAGCAATAGCAATAAAACTGAATGATTAACATGCTAAGCTAACAGATGGGTCTTGTCCATCACATCATTCTCCTAATGATGTGATCTCATTCATCAAATGACAACACATGTCTATGGTTAGGAAACTTAACCATCTTTAGTTAACGAGCTAGTCTAGTAGAGGCTTACTAGGGACACTGTGTTTTGTCTATGTATCCACACATGTATGAAGTTTCTGGTTAATACAATTCTAGAATGAAGAATAAACATTTATCATGATATAAGGAAATATAAATAACAACTTTATTATTGCCTCTAGGGCATATTTCATTCAGGCTCCCACTTGCACTAGAGTCAATAATCTAGATTACATTGTAGTGATTCTAACACCCATGGAGTCTTGGTGCTGATCATGTTATGCTCGTGGAAGATGCTTAGTCAACGGGTCTACCACATTCAGATACGTATGTATTTTGCAAATCTCTATGTCTACCTCCTTGACTTGATCACAGATGGAGTTGAAGTGTCTCTTGATGTGTTTGGTTCTTTTGTGAAATCTGGATTCCTTCGCCAAGGCAATTGCTCCAGTATTTTCACAAAAGATTTTCATTGGACCTGATGCACTAGGTATTACACCTAGATCGGATATGAACTCCTTCATCCAGACTCCTTCATTCGCTGCTTCCGAAGCAGCTATGTACTCCGCTTCACACGTAGATCCCGCCACGACGCTTTGCTTGGAACTGCACCAATTGACAGCTCCACCATTCAATATAAATACGTATCCGGGTTGTGACTTAGAGTCATCCAGATTAGTGTCAAAGCTAGCATCGACGTAACCATTTACAACAAGCTCTTTGTCACCTCCATAAACGAGAAACATATCCTTGGTCCTTTTTCAGGTACTTCAGGATGTTCTTGACTGCTGTCCAGTGATCCACTCCTGGATTACTTTGGTACCTCGCTGCCAAACTTATAGAAAGGCACACATAAGGTCATGATCTGGTACATAGCATAGCATACATGATAGAACCTATGGCTGAGGCATAGGGAATGACTTTCATTTTCTCTCTATCTTCTACAGTGGTTGGGCATTGAGTCTGACTCAACTTCACACCTTGTAACACAGGCAAGAACCCTTTCTTTGATAGATCCATTTTAAACTTCTTCAAAACTTTATCAAGGTATGTGCTTTCTGAAAGTCCAATTAAGCGTCTTGATCTCTCTCTGTAGATCTTGATTCTCAATATATAAGCAGCTTCACCGAGGTCTTTCATTGAAAAACTCTTATTCAAGTATCCTTTTATGCTATCCTAAAATTTATCATTTCCGATCAACAATATGTCATTCACATATAATATTAGAAATGCTATAGAGCTCCCACTCACTTTCTTGTAAATACAAGCTTCTTCGAAAATCTGTATAAAACCATATGCTTTGATCACACTATCAAAGTGTATATTCCAACTCCGAGATGCTTGCACCAGTCCATAAATGGATCATTGGAGCTTGCACACTTTGTTAGCACCTTTTGGATCGACAAAACCTTCTGGTTGCATCATATACAACTCTTCTTTGAGAAATCCATTAAGGAATGTAGTTTTGACGTCCATTTGCCAGATTTCATAATCATAAAATGTGGCAATTGCTAACATGATTCAGATAGACTTAAGCATCGCTACGGGTGAGAAAGTCTCATCGTAGTCAACTCCTTGAACTTGTCGAAAACCTTTTGCAACAAGTCAAGCTTTGTAGACAGTAACATTACCATCAGCGTCAGTCTTCTTCTTGAAGATCCATTTATTCTCTATGGCTTGTCGATCATTGGGCAAGTCAACCAAAGTCCACACTTTGTTCTCATACATGGATCCTATCTCAGATTTCATGGCCTCAAGCCATTTATCAGAATCTGGCTCATCATCGCTTCCTCATAGTTCATGGGTTCGTCATGGTCTAGTAACATGACTTCCAGAACATGATTACTATACCACTCAGGTGCAAAACGTGCTCTGGTTGACCTACGAGGTTTGGTAGTAACTTGATCTGAAGTTCTATGATCATTAACATTAGCTTCCTCTCTAATTGGTGTAGGCATCAATGGAACTAATTTCTGTGATGAGCTACTTTCCAATTCGAGAGAAGGTACAATTACCTCATCAAGTTCTACTTTCCTCCCACTCACTTCTTTTGAGAGAAACTCTTCTCTAGAAAGGATCCATTCTTAGCAACAAAGATTTTGCCTTCGGATCTGTGATAGAAGGTGTACCCAACAGTTTCTTTTGGGTATCCTACGAAGACAAAGTTCTCCGATTTGGGTTCGAGCTTATCAGGCTGAAGCTTTTTCACATAAGCATCACAACCCCAAACTTTAATAAATGACACCTTAGGTTTCTTGCCAAACCATAGTTCATGCGGTGTCGTCTTAACGGATTTAGACGGTGCCCTATTTAAAGTGAATGCAGCTGTCTCTAATGCATAACCCCAAAATGATAGTGGTAAATCGGTAAGAGACATCATATATCGCACCATATCTTATAAAGTACGATTATGACGTTTGGACACACCATTACACTGTGGTGTTCCAGGTGGCGTGAGTTGTGAAACTATTCCACATTGTTTTAAATGAAGGCCAAACTCATAACTCAAATGTCCGCCTTCATGATCAGATCGTAGAAACTTTATTTTCTCGTTACGATGATTCTCCACTTAAATTCTTTGAACTTTTCAAATGTTTCAGACTTGTGTTTCATTAAGCAGATATACCCATATCTTCTCAAATCATCTGTGAAGGTCGGAAAATAACGATACCTGCCACGAGCCTCAACACTCATCGGACCGCATACATCGGTATGTATTATTTCTAATAAGTCAGTGTCTCACTCCATTGTTTCGGAGAATGGAGTGGTAGTCATCTTGCCCATGAGGCATGGTTCGCAAGCATCAAATGATTCATAATCAAGTGATTCCAAAAGTCCATCCGCATGGAGTTTCTTCATGCGCTTTACACCAATATGACCTAAACGGCAGTGCCACAAATATGTTGCACTATCATTATCAACTTTGCATCTTTTGGCATCGATATTATGAATATGTGTATCACCACGATCGAGATTCAACAAAAATAGACCACTCTTCAAGGGTGCATGACCATAAAAGATATTACTCATATAAATAGAATAACTGTATCGCATCAAATAAGATCCAAATATAATGTTCATGCTCAACGCTGGCACCAAATAACAATTATTCAGGTCTAAAACTAATCCCAACGGTAGATGTAGAGGTAGCGTGCCGACGATGATCACATCGACCTTGGAACCATTGTCGACGTGCATAGTCACCTCGTGCTTTGCCAATATTCACTTAATCCGTAGCCCCTACTTCGAGTTGCAAATATGAGCAACAAAACCAGTATCAAATATCCAGGCGCTACTACAAGCATTAGTAAGGTACACACCAATAACATGTATATCAAATATACCTTTGTTCACTTTGCCATCCTTCTTATTGAAGGAAATATGCCCTAGAGGCAATAGTAAAGTTGTTATTTATATTTCCTTATATCATGATAAATGTTTATTATTCATGCTAGAATTGTAATAACCGTAAACTTAGTACATGTGTTAATACATAGACAAACAGAGTGTCACTAGTATGCCTCTACTTGACTAGCTCGTTAATCAAAGATGGTTAAGTTTCCTAGCCATGGACAAGAGTTGTCATTTGATGAACAGGATCACATTGTTAGAGAATTATGTGATTGACTTGACCCATCTGTTAGCTTAGCACTATGTGTTGGAAATATGCCCTAGAGGCAATAATAAAAGCATTATTATTATATTTCCTTGTTCATGATAATTGTCTTTATTCATGCTATAATTGTGTTATCCGGAAATCGTAATACATGTGTGAATAATAGACACCAACATGTCCCTAGTAAGCCTCTAGTTGACTAGCTCGTTGATCAATAGATAGTCATGGTTTCCTGACTATGGACATTGGATGTCATTGATAACGGGATCACATCATTAGGAGAATGATGTGATGGACAAGACCCAATCCTAAACATAGCACAAGATCGTATAGTTCGTTTGCTAGAGTTTTCCAATGTCAAGTATCTTTTCCTTAGACCATGAGATCGTGTAACTCCCGGATACCGTAGGAGTGCTTTGGGTGTACCAAACGTCACAACGTAACTGGGTGACTATAAAGGTATACTACGGGTATCTCCGAAAGTGTCTGTTGGGTTGACACGGATCAAGACTGGGATTTGTCACTCCGTATGACGGAGAGGTATCACTGGGCCCACTCGGTAATGCATCATCATTATGAGCTCAAAGTGACCAAGTGTCTGGTCACGGGATCATGCATTACGGTACGAGTAAAGTGACTTGCCGGTAACGAGATTGAACGAGGTATTGGGATACCGACGATCGAATCTCGGGCAAGTAACATACCGATTGACAAAGGGAATTGTATACGGGGTTGCTTGAATCCTCGACATCGTGGTTCATCCGATGAGATCATCGAGGAGCATGTGGGAGCCAACATGGGTATCCAGATCCCGCTGTTGGTTATTGACCAGAGAGCGATCTCGGTCATGTCTACATGTCTCCCGAACCCGTAGGGTCTACACACTTAAGGTTCGGTGACGCTAGGGTTGTAGGGATATGTATATGCAGTAACCCGAATGTTGTTCGGAGTCCCGGATGAGATCCCGGACGTCACGACGAGTTCCGGAATGGTCCGGAGGTAAAGAATTATATATAGGAAGTGCTATTTCGGCCATCGGGACAAGTTTCGGGGTCATCGGTATTGTACCGGGACCACCGGAAGGGTCCCGGGGGTCCACCGGGTGGGGCCACCTATCCCGGAGGGGCCCATGGGCTGAAGTGGGAAGGGATCCAGCCCAAAGTGGGCTGGGGCGCCACTTCCCCTAGGGCCCATGCGCCTAGGGTGGGGGAAACCCTAAAGGAAGAGTCCTAGGAGGGGAAGGCACCTCCTAGGTGCCTTGGGGAGGAGGGATTCTTCCCCTTGGCCGCACCCCCTAGGAGATTGGATCTCCTAGGGCCGCCCCCCCTTGGCCCTCCTATATATAGTGGGGAGATGGAGGACTTCTAACCCCATGCCTTTGGTGCCTCCCTCTCCCTCTCCAACACCTCCTCCTCCTCCATAGTGCTTGGCGAAGCCCTGCCGGAGTACTGCAGCTCCATCACCACCACGCCGTCGTGCTGCTGCTGGAGCCATCTCCCTCAACCTCTCCTTCCCCCTTGCTGGATCAAGAAGGAGGAGACGTTACGCTGACCGTACATGTGTTGAACGCGGAGGTGCCGTCCGTTCGGCGCTAGGATCTCCGGTGATTTGGATCACGTCGAGTACGACTTCCTCATCCCCGTTCTTTGAACGCTTCCGCGCGTGATCTACAAAGGTATGTAGATGCAATCCAATCACTCGTTGCTAGATGAACTCATAGATGGATCTTGGTGAAACCGTAGGAAAATTTTTGTTTTCTGCAACGTTCCCCAATAGTGGCATCATGAGCTAGGTCTATGCGTAGTTCTCTTGCACGAGTAGAACACAATTTGTTGTGGGCGTTGATGTTGTCAACTTTCTTGCCGCTACTAGTCTTATCTTGCTTCAACGGTATTGTGGGATGAAGCGGCCCGGACCAACCTTACACGTACGCTTACGTGAGACCGGTTCCACCGACTAACATGCACAAGTTGCATAAGGTGGCTGGCGGGTGTCTGTCTCTCCTACTTTAGTTGGAGCGGATTCGATGAAAAGGGTCCTTATGAAGGGTAAATAGAAGTTGACAAATCACGTTGTGGCTTTCACGTAGGTAAGAAAACGTTCTTGCTAGAACCCTACTTCAGCCACGTAAAACTTGCAACAACAATTAGAGGACGTCTAACTTGTTTTTGCAGCAAGTGCTTTGTGATATGATATGGCCAAAGTTGTGATGAATGATGAATGATCTATATGTGATGTATGAGATGTTCATGCTATTGTAATAGGAATCACGACTTGCATGTCGATGAGTATGACAACCGGCAGGAGCCATAGGAGTTGTCTTTATTTTTTGTATGACCTGCGTGTCATTGAGAAACGCCATGTAAATTACTTTACTTTATTGCTAAACGCGTTAGCCATAGTAGTAGAAGTAATAGTTGGCGAGCAACTTCATGGAGACACAATGATGGAGATCATGATGATGGAGATCATGGTGTCATGCCGGTGACAAGATGATCATGGAGCCCCAAGATGGAGATCAAAGGAGCTATGTGATATTGGCCATATCATGTCACTATTATTATTTGATTGCATGTGATGTTTATCATGTTTTTGCATCTTGTTTGCTTAGAACGACGGTAGTAAATAAGATGATCCCTCATAATAATTTCAAGAAAGTGTTCCCCCTAACTGTGCACCGTTGCGACAGTTCGTTGTTTCGAAGCACCACGTGATGATCGGGTGTGATAGATTCTAACGTTCACATACAACGGGTGTAAGACAGATTTACACATGCAAACACTTAGGTTGACTTGACGAGCCTAGCATGTACAGACATGGCCTCGGAACACAGAAGACCGAAAGGTCGAGCATGAGTCGTATAGAAGATACGATCAACATGAAGATGTTCACCGACGTTGACTAGTCCGTCTCACGTGATGATCGGACACGGCCTAGTTAACTCGGATCATGTTATACTTAGATTACAGGAGGGATGTCTATCTAAGTGGGAGTTCATTGAATAATTTGATTAGATGAACTTAATTATCATGAACTTAGTCTAAATTTTTACAATATGTCTTGTAGATCAAATGGCCAACGTAGTCCTCAACTTCAACGCGTTCCTAGAGAAAACCAAGCTGAAAGACGATGGCAGAAACTACACGGACTGGGTCCGGAACCTGAGGATCATCCTCATAGCTGCCAAGAAAGATTATGTCCTACAAGCACCGCTGGGTGATGCACCTATTCTCCCTGCAGAACAAGACGTTATGAACGCTTGGCAGGCACGTACCGATGACTACTCCCTCGTTCAGTGCGGCATGCTTTACAGCTTAGAGCCGGGGCTCCAAAAGCGTTTTGAGAGACACGG
The DNA here is from genome assembly GCF_018294505.1 of Triticum aestivum. Classification (NCBI taxonomy): domain Eukaryota; kingdom Viridiplantae; phylum Streptophyta; class Magnoliopsida; order Poales; family Poaceae; genus Triticum; species Triticum aestivum. The sequence goes on along the minus strand of NC_057803.1, from coordinate 25,515,641 downwards.
AGCATATGAGATGTTCGAAGAGCTGAAAATGGTTTTCCAAGCTCATGCCCGGGTCGAGAGATATCAAGTCTCCGACAAGTTCTTCAGCTGTAAGATGGAGGAAAACAGTTCTGTCAGTGAGCACATACTCACAATGTCTGGGTTACATAACCGCTTGACTCAGCTGGGAGTTAATCTCCCGGATGACGCGGTCATTGACAGAATCCTTCAGTCGCTTCCACCGAGCTACAAGAGCTTTGTGATGAACTTCAATATGCAGGGGATGGAAAAGACCATTCCTGAAGTATTTGCAATGCTGAAATCAGCAGAGGTAGAAGTCAAAAAGGAACATCAAGTGTTGATGGTGAATAAAACCACTAAGTTCAAGAAGGGCAAGGGTAAGAAAGCTTCAAGAAGGACGGCAAGGGAGTTGCCGCGCCCGGCAAGCAAGCTGCCGGGAAGAAGCCAAAGAATGGACCCAAGCCCGAGACTGAGTGCTTTTATTGCAAGGAAAGTGGTCACTGGAAGCGGAACTGCCCCAAATACTTAGCGGACAAGAAGGCCGGCAAAACGAAAGGTATATGTGATATACATGTAATTGATGTGTACCTTACCAGTACTCGTAGTAGCTCCTGGGTATTTGATACCGGTGCAGTTGCTCACATTTGTAACTCAAAGCAGGAGCTGCGGAATAAGCGGAGACTGGCGAAGGACGAGGTGACGATGCGCGTCGGGAATGGTTCCAAGGTCGATGTGATCGCCGTCGGCACGCTGCCTCTTCATTTACCTACGGGATTAGTTTTAAACCTCAATAATTGTTATTTAGTGCCAAGTTTGAGCATGAACATTGTATCAGGATCTCGTTTAATTCGAGATGGATACTCATTTAAATCCGAGAATAATGGTTGTTCTATTTATATGAGAGATATGTTTTATGGTCATGCTCCGATGGTAAATGGTTTATTCTTAATGAATCTCGAGCGTAATGCTACACATATTCATAGTGTGAGTACCAAAAGATGTAAGGTTGATAATGATAGTCCCACATACTTGTGGCACTGCCGCCTTGGTCACATAGGTGTCAAACGCATGAAGAAGCTCCATGCTGATGGACTTTTAGAGTCTCTTGATTACGAATCATTTGACACGTGCGAACCATGCCTCATGGGTAAAATGACCAAGACTCCGTTCTCAGGAACAATGGAGCGAGCAACCAACTTATTGGAAATCATACATACTGATGTGTGCGGTCCAATGAGTGTTGAGGCTCGCGGTGGCTATCGTTATGTTCTCACCCTCACTGATGACTTGAGTAGATATGGGTATGTCTACTTAATGAAACACAAGTCTGAGACCTTTGAAAAGTTCAAGGAATTTCAGAGTGAGGTTGAGAATCAACGTGACAGGAAAATCAAGTTCCTGCGATCAGATCGTGGAGGAGAATACTTGAGTCACGAGTTTGGCACACACTTAAGAAAATGTGGAATAGTTTCACAGCTCACGCCGCCTGGAACACCTCAGCGTAATGGTGTGTCCGAACGTCGTAATCGCACTCTATTAGATATGGTGCGATCTATGATGTCTCTTGCCGATTTACCGCTATCTTTTTGGGGCTATGCTTTAGAGACTGCCGCATTCACTTTAAATAGGGCTCCGTCGAAATCCGTTGAGACGACACCGTTTGAATTATGGTTTGGGAAGAAACCTAAGCTGTCGTTTCTAAAAGTTTGGGGATGCGATGCTTATGTCAAGAAACTTCAACCTGAAAAGCTCGAACCCAAGTCGGAAAAATGCGTCTTCATAGGATACCCTAAAGAAACTATTGGGTATACCTTCTACCTCAGATCCGAAGGCAAGATCTTTGTTGCCAAGAATGGGTCCTTTCTAGAGAAAGAGTTTCTCTCGAAAGAAGTAAGTGGGAGGAAAGTAGAACTTGATGAAGTATTACCTCTTGAACCGGAAAATGGCGCAACTCAAGAAAATGTTCCTGAGGTGCCTGCACCGACTAGAGAGGAAGTTAATGATGATGATCAAGATACTTCTGATCAAGCTCCTACTGAAATTCGAAGGTCCACAAGGACACGTTCCGCACCAGAGTGGTACGGCAACCCTGTCTTGGAAATCATGTTGTTAGACAACGGTGAACCTTCGAACTATGAAGAAGCGATGGCGGGCCCGGATTCCGACAAATGGCTAGAAGCCATGAAATCCGAGATAGGATCCATGTATGAAAACGAAGTATGGACTTTGACTGACTTGCCCGTTGAGCGGCGAGCCATAGAAAATAAATGGATCTTTAAGAAGAAGACAGACGCGGATGGTAATGTGACCATCTATAAAGCTCGGCTTGTCGCTAAGGGTTATCGACAAGTTCAAGGGGTTGACTACGATGAGACTTTCTCACCGGTAGCGAAGCTAAAGTCCGTCCGAATCATGTTAGCAATTGCCGCATTCTATGATTATGAGATATGGCAAATGGACGTCAAAACGGCATTCCTTAATGGTTTCCTTAAGGAAGAATTGTATATGATGCAGCCGGAAGGTTTTGTCGATCCTAAGAATGCTGACAAGGTGTGCAAGCTCCAACGCTCGATTTATGGGCTGGTGCAAGCATCTCGGAGTTGGAACATTCGCTTTGATGAGATGATCAAAGCGTTTGGGTTTACGCAGACTTATGGAGAAGCCTGCGTTTACAAGAAAGTGAGTGGGAGCTCTGTAGCATTTCTCATATTATATGTAGATGACATACTTTTGATGGGAAATGATATAGAACTCTTGGACAGCATTAAGGCCTACTTGAATAAGAGTTTTTCAATGAAGGACCTTGGAGAAGCTGCTTATATATTAGGCATCAAGATCTACAGAGATAGATCAAGACGCCTCATAGGTCTTTCACAAAGCACATACCTTGATAAGATATTGAAGAAGTTCAATATGGATCAGTCTAAGAAGGGGTTCTTGCCTGTGTTGCAAGGTGTGAAATTGAGCTCAGCTCAATGTCCGACCACGGCAGAAGATATAGAAGAGATGAGTGTCATCCCCTATGCCTCAGCCATAGGTTCTATTATGTATGCCATGCTGTGTACCAGACCTGATGTAAACCTTGCCGTAAGTTTGGTAGGAAGGTACCAAAGTAATCCCGGCAAGGAACACTGGACAGCGGTCAAGAATATCCTGAAGTACCTGAAAAGGACTAAGGAAATGTTTCTCGTTTATGGAGGTGACGAAGAGCTCGTCGTAAAGGGTTACGTCGACGCTAGCTTCGACACAGATCTGGATGACTCTAAGTCACAAACCGGATACGTGTATATTTTGAATGGTGGGGCAGTAAGCTGGTGCAGTTGCAAGCAGAGCGTCGTGGCGGGATCTACATGTGAAGCGGAGTACATGGCAGCCTCGGAGGCAGCACATGAAGCAATTTGGGTGAAGGAGTTCATCACCGACCTAGGAGTCATACCCAATGCGTCGGGGCCGATCAAGCTCTTCTGTGACAACACTGGAGCTATTGCTCTTGCCAAGGAGCCCAGGTTTCACAAGAAGACAAGGCACATCAAGCGTCGCTTCAACTCCATTCGTGAAAATGTTCAAGATGGAGACATAGATATTTGTAAAGTACATACGGACCTGAATGTAGCAGATCCGTTGACTAAACCTCTCCCTAGAGCAAAACATGATCAACACCAGAATTCCATGGGTGTTCGATTCATCACAATGTAACTAGATTATTGACTCTAGTGCAAGTGGGAGACTGTTGGAAATATGCCCTAGAGGCAATAATAAAAGCATTATTATTATATTTCCTTGTTCATGATAATTGTCTTTATTCATGCTATAATTGTGTTATCCGGAAATCGTAATACATGTGTGAATAATAGACACCAACATGTCCCTAGTAAGCCTCTAGTTGACTAGCTCGTTGATCAACAGATAGTCATGGTTTCCTGACTATGGACATTGGATGTCATTGATAACGAGATCACATCATTAGGAGAATGATGTGATGGACAAGACCCAATCCTAAACATAGCACAAGATCGTATAGTTCGTTTGCTAGAGTTTTCCAATGTCAAGTATCTTTTCCTTAGACCATGAGATCGTGTAACTCCCGGATACCGTAGGAGTGCTTTGGGTGTACCAAACGTCACAACGTAACTGGGTGACTATAAAGGTATACTACGGGTATCTCCGAAAGTGTCTGTTGGGTTGACACGGATCAAGACTGGGATTTGTCACTCCGTATGACGGAGAGGTATCACTGGGCCCACTCGGTAATGCATCATCATAATGAGCTCAAAGTGACCAAGTGTCTGGTCACGGGATCATGCATTACGGTACGAGTAAAGTGACTTGCCGGTAACGAGATTGAACGAGGTATTGGGATACCGACGATCGAATCTCGGGCAAGTAACATACCGATTGACAAAGGGAATTGTATACGGGGTTGCTTGAATCCTCGACATCGTGGTTCATCCGATGAGATCATCGAGGAGCATGTGGGAGCCAACATGGGTATCCAGATCCCGCTGTTGGTTATTGACCGGAGAGCGATCTCGGTCATGTCTACATGTCTCCCGAACCCGTAGGGTCTACACACTTAAGGTTCGGTGACGCTAGGGTTGTAGGGATATGTATATGCAGTAACCCGAATGTTGTTCGGAGTCCCGGATGAGATCCCGGACGTCACGAGGAGTTCCGGAATGGTCCGGAGGTAAAGAATTATATATAGGAAGTGCTATTTCGGCCATCGGGACAAGTTTCGGGGTCACCGGTATTGTACCGGGACCACCGGAAGGGTCCCGGGGGTCCACCGGGTGGGGCCACCTATCCCGGTGGGCCCCATGGGCTGAAGTGGGAAGGGATCCATCCCAAAGTGGGCTGGGGCGTCACTTCCCCCTAGGGCCCATGCGCCTAGGGTGGGGGAAACCCTAAAGGAAGAGTCCTAGGAGGGGAAGGCACCTCCTAGGTGCCTTGGGGAGGAGGGATTCCTCCCCTTGGCCGCACCCCCCTAGGAGATTGGATCTCCTAGGGCCGGCGCCCCCCCTTGGCCCTCCTATATATAGTGGGGAGATGGAGGACTTCTAACCCCATGCCTTTGGTGCCTCCCTCTCCCTCTCCAACACCTCCTCCTCCTCCATAGTGCTTGGCGAAGCCCTGCCGGAGTACTGCAGCTCCATCACCACCACGCCGTCGTGCTGCTGCTGGAGCCATCTCCCTCAACCTCTCCTTCCCCCTTGCTGGATCAAGAACGAGGAGACGTTACGCTGACCGTACGTGTGTTGAACGCGGAGGTGCCGTCCGTTCGGCGCTAGGATCTCTGGTGATTTGGATCACGTCGAGTACGACTTCCTCATCCCCGTTCTTTGAACGCTTCCGCGCGTGATCTACAAAGGTATGTAGATGCAATCCAATCACTCGTTGCTAGATGAACTCATAGATGGATCTTGGTGAAACCGTAGGAAAATTTTTGTTTTCTGCAACGTTCCCCAACACTATGATCGTTTAGTTTGTTTATATTGCTTTCTTCATAACTTATACATGTTCCTATAACTATGAGATTATGCACCTCCCGAATACCGGAGGAACACTTAGTGTGCTATCAAATGTCACAACGTAACTGGGTGATTATAAAGATGCTCTATAGGTGTCTCCGATTGTGTTTTTTCAGTTGTCATAGATCGAGATTAGGATTTGTCACTTCGATTGTCGGAGAGGTATCTCTGGGCCCTCTCGGTAATGCACATCACTATAAGCGTTGCAAGCAATGTGACTAATGAGTTAGTTACGAGATGATGCATTACGGAATGAGTAAAGAGACTTGCCAGTAACGAGATTGAACTAGGTATTGAGATACCAACGATCGAATCTCGGGCAAGTAACATACCGATGACAAAGGGAACAACGTATGTTGTTATGCGGTTTGACCGATAAAGATCTTCGTAGAATATGTAGGAACCAATATGAGCATCCAGGTTCCACTATTGGTTATTGACCGGAAGTGAGTCTCGGTCATGTCTACATAGTTCTCGAACCCGTAGGGTCCGCACGCTTAACGTTCGATCAAAGTCGGTATTATGAGTTTATGTGTTTTGATGTACCAAAGGTAGTTCGGAGTCCCGGATGTGATCATAGACATGAAGAGGAGTCTCAAAATGGTCGAGACAGATAGATCGATATATTGGAAGGCTATGTTTGGACATCGGAATTGTTCTGGGTGAGTTCAGGCATTTACCGGAGTACCGGGGGGTTACCGGAACCCGTTGGGGAGTCAATGGGCCTTATTGGGCCTTAGTGGGAGAGAGCGGGAGGCGGCCAGGTGGAGGGCGTCCCCAAGCCCAATCTGAATTGGGTGGGGCCGGCCCCCCTTTCCTTCCCTCTCTCTCTCTTCCTTCTTCTCCTACTCCAACTAGGGGAGGCGGGGAAACCTACTCCTACTGGGAGTAGGACTCCCCCTTGGGCGCGCCATAGAGAGGGCCGGCCCTCCGCTCCTCCCCTTCTTTATATACGGTGGATGGGGCACCCTATAGACACACAAGTTGATTGTTTAGCTGTGTGCGGTACCCCCCCCCCCTCCACAGAATTCCACCTCGATCATATCGTTGTAGTGCTTAGGCGAAGCCCTGTGTCGGTAACTTCATCATCATTCTCATCACGCCGTCGTGCTGACGAAACTCTCCCTCGGCCTCAACTGGATCAAGAGTAAGAGGGACGTCACCGAGCTGAACGTGTGCAGATTGCGGAGGTGCCGTGCGTTCGGTACTTGATCGGTTGGATCACGAAGATGTTCGACTACATCAATCGCGTTTCATAACGCTTCTGCTTTCGGTCTATGAGGGTACGTAGACATACTTTCCCCCTGTCGTTGCTATGCATCTCCTAGATAGATCTTGCGTGATCATAGGAATTTTTTGGAAATGCTGCGTTCGCCAACAGTGGCATCCGAGCCAGGTCTATGCGTAGATGTTTTATGCACGAGTAGAACACAAAGGAGTTGTGGGTGTGGGTATATACATATTGCTTGCCATCACTAGTTGATTCTTGATTCGGCGGTATTGTTGGATGAAGCGGCTCAGGCCGACATTATGCGTACGCTTACGCGAGACTGGTTCTACCGACATGCTTCGCACACAGGTGGCTAGTGGGTGTCTGTCTGTCCAACTTTAATTGAATCGGATTCAATGAACAGGGTTCTTTCTAAAGATCAAAAAGCAATCACTATACCGCGTTGTGGTTTTTGATGCGTAGGTAAGAACGGTTCTTGCTAAGCCTGTAGCAGCCATGTAAAACTTGCAACAACAAAGTAGAGGCCGTGATTATATAAATTGTTGTATGAGATGATCATGTTTTGTAACACAGTTATCGTCAACTGGCAGGAGCCATATGGTTGTCGCTTTATTGTATGAAATGCAATCACCATGTAATTGCTTTACTTTATCACTAAGCGGTAGCGGTAGTCGTAGAAGCAATAGTTGGCAAGACGACAATGATGCTTCGATGGAGATCAAGGTGTCAAGCCGGTGACAATGGTGATCATGATGGTGCTTTGGAGATGGAGATCAAAAGGCACAAGATGATGATGGCCATATCGTATCACTTATTTGATTGCATGTGATGTTTATCCTTTATGCATCTTATTTTGCTTAGTACGACGGTAGCATTATAAGATGATCTCTTCACTAAATTTCAAGGTACAAGTGTTCTCCCTGACTATGCACCGTTGCTACAGTTCGTCGTGCCGAGACACCACGTGATGATCGGGTGTGATAAGCTCTACATTCACATACAACGGGTGCAAGCCAGTTTTGCACGCACAAAATACTCGGGTTAAACTTGACGAGCCTAGCATATGCAGATATGGCCTCGGAACACTGAGATCGAAAGGTTGAGCGTGAATCATATAGTAGATATGATCAACATAGTGGTGTTCACCATTGAAAACTACTGCATCTCACGTGATGATCGGACATGGTTTAGTTGATATGGATCACGTGATCACTTAGATGATTAGAGGGATGTCTATCTAAGTGGGAGTTATTTAATAATATGATTAATTGAACTTTAGTTTATCATGAACTTAGTTCCTGATAGTATTTCGCATGTCTATGTTGTTGTAGATAAATGGCTCATGCTATTGTTCCGTTGAATTTTAATGCGCTCCTAGAGAAAGCTAAGTTGGAAGATGATGGTAGCAATTACACGGATTGGGCCCGTAACTTGAGGATTATCCTCATTGTTGCACAGAAGAATTGCATCCTGGAAGCACCGCTGGGTGACAAGCCTGCTGCAGATGCTACTGACGATGTTAAGAACGTCTGGCAAAACAAAGTTGATGACTACTCGATAGTTCAGAGTGCCATGCTTTACGGCTTAGAATAGGGACTTCAACGATGTTTTGAACATCATGGAGCATATGAGATGTTCCAGGAGTTGAAGTTAATATTTCAAGAAAATGCCCGGATTGAGAGATATGAAGTCTCAAATAAGTTCTACAGCTGCAAAATGGAGGAGAATAGTTCTGTCAGTGAACACATACTCAGAATATCTGGGTACCACAACCACTTGACTCAGCTGGGAGTTAATCTTCCAGATGATAGTGTCATCGACAGAGTTCTTCAATCACTGCCACCAAGCTACAAGAGCTTCGTGATGAACTATAATATGCAAGGGATGGATAAGACAATTCCCGAGCTCTTCGCAATGCTAAAGGCTGCGGAGGTAGAAATCAAGAAGGAGCATCAAGTGTTGATGGTCAACAAGACCACCAGTTTCAAGAAGAAGGGCAAAGGGAAGAAGGGGAACTTCAAGAAGAACAGCAAGCAAGTTGCTGCTCAAGTGAAGAAGCCCAAGTCTGGACCTAAGCCTAAGACTGAGTGCTTCTACTTCAAAGGGACTGGTCACTGGATGCGGAACTGCCCCAAGTATTTGGCGGATAAGAAGGATGGCAAAGTGAAAGGTATATTTGATATACATGTTATTGATGTGTACCTTACTAATGCTCACAGTAGCGCCTGGGTATTTGATACTGGTTCTGTTGCTGATATTTGCAACTCGAAACAGGGGCTACAGATTAAGCGAAGATTGTCTAAGGACGAGGTGACAATACGCGTGGGAAATGGTTCCAAAGTCGATGTGATTGCCGTCGGCACGCTACCTCTACATCTACCTTCGGGATTAGTTTTAGACCTGAATAATTGTTATTTGGTGCCAATGTTAAGCATGAACATTATATCTAGATCTTGTTTGATGCGAGACAGTTATTCATTTAAATCAGAGAATAATGGTTGTTCTATTTATATGAGTAATATCTTTTATGGTCATGCACCCTTGATTAGTGGTCTATTTTTACTAAATCTTGATAGTAGTGACACACATATTCATAGTATTGAAGCCAAAAGATATAAATTTATTAATGATAGTGCAACTTATTTGTGGCACTACCGTTTAGGTCATATTGGTATAAAGCGCATGAAGAAACTCCATGCTGATGGGCTTTTGGAATCACTTGATGCTTGCGAACCATGCCTCATGGGCAAGATGACTAAGACTCCGTTCTCCGAAACAATGGAACGAGCAACAAACTTATTGGAAATTATACATACTGATGTATGCGGTCCGATGAGTGTTGATGCTCGTGGCGGGTATCGTTATTTTCTGACCTTCACAAATGATTTGAGCTGATATGGGTATATCTACTTTATGAAACATAAGTTTGAAACCTTTGAAAAGTTCAAAGAATTGCAGAGCGAAGTGGAAAATCATCGTAACAAGAAAATTAAGTTTCTACGATCTGATCGAGAATATTTGAGTTACGAGTTTGGTCTTCATTTGAAACAATGCGGAATAGTTTCACAACTCACGCCACCTGGAACACCACAACCTAATGGTGTGTCCCAAAGTCGTAACCGCACTTTATTAGATATGGTGCGATCTATGATGTCTCTTACTGATTTACCACTATCGTTTTGGGGTTATGCTTTAGAGACGACTGCATTCACACTAAATAGGGCACCATCGAAATCCATTGAGACGACACCTTATGAACTGTGGTTTGGCAAGAAACCCAAGTTGTCGTTTCTTAAAGTTTGGGGCTGCGATGCTTATGTGAAAAAACTTCAACCTGATAAGCTCGAACCCAAATCGGATAAATGTGTCTTCATAGGATACCCAAAGGGGACTGTTGGGTACACCTTCTATCACAGATCCTAAGGCAAGATATTCGTTGCTAAGAATGGATCCTTTCTAGAGAAGGAGTTTCTCTTGAAATAGGTGAGTGGGAGGAAAGTAGAACTTGATGAGGTAATTATACCTGCTCCCTTATTGGAAAGTAGTTCATCTCAGAAATCAGTTCCAGTGATTCCTACACCAGTAAGCGAGGAAGCTAATGATGATGATCATGAAACTTCTGATCAAGTTACTACTGAACCTCGCAGGTCAACCAGAGTAAGATCCGCACCAGAGTGGTACAGTAATCCTGAGGTCATGTTACTTGACCATGATGAACCTACGAACTATTAGGAAGCGATGATGAGCCCAAATTCTGTGAAATGGCTTGAGGCCATGAAATCTGAGATGGGATCTGTCGTGGAGTTGACACGGCAGATGTCCTAGAGCAAGGACTTAGTTGTAGGGCCATCGCACTAGGAAGCTTAAAGGGGTTAGTAGGGACAAAGGACACGAGAGAGTTTTATACTAGTTCGGCCCCTTACGATGAAGGTAAAAGCCTATGTCTAGTTGTGATTGGTATTGCTGAGGTTTCAATCTCCAAGAGGCTCAACTCGCCGGCTGGGTTCTCGACTTGTTGTCTCTTGCCCTAAACCGCCACGGGTCGTCCCCTTATATACACGGGTTGACGCTAGGTGGCCTACGGAGTCCCGACCGTCTCATAATCGTGTCCGGCTCGGTGACTTTCTTTACATGCCTTTCTGTACAAGTATTTGTCGTCCATATGGCGATTTACAATAACGGGCCTTAAGCCAGCCCGAGGCCCTTGGGCTTTCTATATGTTTAATAAACTATTATCTTGACTGTATATTGGGCTTCTTATGTAACCCGCCATTAGGGCTGACCGGGCCCCTCCTGTGCGGGTCATACTGGTAGTAGTATCCCCAACATTAGGCCCCAGGTTGACCTTGAACCTTGTTCTTTGTCAATCTTCAATACTTAGATGAAATCCATCTTCTGCCTGAAAAAACTTCGTAACCCGCCGTGACGTCATCTTTTGAAAACACAAAAACTTTCATGACGTCATCTTCCAATAGATCTTTGATTTTTAATGCTTCCCGAGAATCGAGGCATCTATATAGCTGGATAACCATTATTTGGTTCTCCCCTGATTCTCGCACCCGTCTGTTCGCATCTGCCCTTATAAATAGGCACATGGTCGGTCCTTCTCATTCTCCTTTCTTCCTCATCTTCTTCCTCTCACAACCTCCATCACTGCTCGAGCTCCGCCGCCGCCGCAACTCTCATCGTCGTCGTCAAGCTTGGCCGCTGCATCACCCTGAGTCCGACCAGAGAACGCGGCGACTCTTCACGGCAGGCCTGCATCTTGTACGTTTTCTTCTCTCTCACGCACCTAGATCTGTTCTAGGTTTGCGAGTTCTTCAGTGTTCTTCACCTGTTCGCCATGGATCATCTTGTAGATCCTCTCTGCAACTTCTTTTGATCCAAAGAAGAGATATAACTCGTGCGGTAGTTGTTTGGCATTCATTTTTGATATCAGTAGATCCCTTTTGCCTATATAGATGCTTCTTTACAGTCGACGAACTCATCTGTAGTCATGGCGGCTTACCATTCCGGCTTTCTTTTCCCTATATTTCATTAGCCCTTAGTTAAGCCATCGTTACTTGTTTTATAATTTCAACCTTTAACTGTTAATTGACCCGACACTTTATTTTTCCTTTTCCAGTCCCTTGTTCATCATGCCGTCAAAGACACCCACCATGTGCAATTGGGTTCCCTCAACCATAACTGAGGAGCGTCTGAAAGAGTTCTTCCTCATTGGATTTCCGCCTTCAAGAAATGTCATGTCTTATCGTGCTCCTGACCAGGAAGAAGAACGACCCAATCCGAAAGACGGTGAAGTGATCGTCTTTACTGATCACATGAACCGGGGCTTCTCACCGCCCAGCTCAAAAAATTTCAGAGAAGTTCTTCACTTCTTCAAACTCCATCCTCAGGATATTGGGCCCAATTCCATATCCAATATCTGTAACTTCCAGGTGCTCTGTGAGGTATATCTTCAGCAAGAGCCGACTGTGGAACTATTTAGAGAATACTTCTATCTGAACCGGCAAAACGAGTGCACCAATGGCCTTAGCTTCGAACTTGGAGGCATCTCGATTCAGCACCGGCAGGTTGCAGTTTTCCCTCTCATAGTTTTACCAAGTCACCCAAAGGACTGGAACCAAAGTTGGTTTTACTGTCAGGACATCTCACCCGCCAATGAGAAGCCACTGCCGGGTTACCGCCCCGATCGTCTTGATACCAAGTTCGCCCTACCAGACAAACTTACCGTTGCTGAACGCAAGAAACTGATTCCAACTATCAGAAGAATCAATGGTTTGTTGGGGAACGGTTTAACTGGAGTCGATCTAACCCGCTGCTGGATCTCATGGCAGATTATTCCATTAAGCCGTCGTTCAAAGTTGATGTATGAATATGGTGGAGACCCGGATGACTCTCTCCGTCATACTCTGGCTCAACTAACCAAAGAAGATGTTGTCGCAATGTCAAATCTTCTGGTGAATGCGAAGTACAAAGATTGTAGTGTTGTTGGGTTAAATCCCTTCTGTAAATTTAACCCAGTACCAGAAGTAAGGGCATTCTGATCTTTTTCCTTTTGTATTTTGCCCAGTCGTATTGTTTATGACTGATCCTTCCTCTTGTCTTTGTAGGCCAACTCTGACTTTTGGAAAGTGAAGTACGACCATGAAGCTGCCAAGAAGGCAAAACTTGCCACCATGAACGCCAAGAAATCGACCCGGAGAACGAAGAAGAAAAAGAAAACCACAGTTGAAGATTTGATGGAACTTGATGACTTGTCTGACTCGGAGGTAGCCCTTGATTCCCTTGGCCAACTTTTTAACAATCTTATTGATACTGATCCTTACCAGGATGACACTGGGGCTAGTCAAGCCGGGGAAGCAGAGGTAACTATCATTTCCTCTGACTCAGAGCCCTTACCAAGACACAAAGTTCGACAAGTGATCCATAAAGTAAGGTTTTCTAACCCCTTAGCTCACTTGGATCCCAACTTTCATTTGAAAAAGCAGCAGCATGAAAGCCGTCGTGAAGTTGAGATTTAAGATGAGCCGGCTGTCGTCCCTGAACAGACCCCTCGGAAACGTCCGAACAAGGTTCACTTATTACTGTCCTTACCTTTGTTTTAATGAATCCTGCTCCTTGCATTTCCTTTAACTCCTTTCTTTTACCTTTTCAGGAGGTGTCTCGTTCCTTGGGCGACTCATCACAAACACAATTTCCGGCTTTCAAGACTGCTCCTGGGTAATTAAAAAATCATGTTTTCTTCCGAGTTTGATCAATTGTTATCTTAATGCTGACTATCCTGCAATTTTTTCTTTAGCGGTCAGGCTAAGTCCAAGAAAGCGAAGGCAACAAAACCAGTGGAACACCCGCCAGTACTGGCATCTAAGCCGGCTAGGCCACCTTCTCCATTAACTGTCGCCCCAAAAGATCCGCCTATTGTCCATGAAGCAAATCCTTCAGAGCCATCCCTTGTCAAGACCACTATTAACCCTTCTGCAGCTGGTCCATCAAGCTCAACCGACCCACCGTCTCCCCGTGTTCAAGATGTTCAAATTACTGGGAGCCGCTTTGTTGAGCCGGGGAACCCGACGGTATTGGCACGGTGCACAGCTAAGCAAGAAGCTTTGGAGAGGCGGAAGGTTCATCTTGATGTTGCCAACTATGACCGTCTTAATGCCAGTGATATGTTATCCGACTATCTCAGTCATGTACACTCCAGTCGTGAGTCTGAGATTGAGATGGTCAAGTAGCTTCAATTGAAGTATGAGGTATGTAGTTTCCGGTTTACCAATATTCCTTCAGGCTCCAAGTCTGTAGATTATGAGAGGAACAGAATAACCTGTAGACTTAGAATATAGGCCGAGACCTTTACTTCTGAATCTTTGCTTGATATTGATAGAACAAGACTTCACCCATAGTCCCCAAGGACCGGTTTATTTGATCGTTAATGAATCAGTACTTTAGAATTGAACACCATTTGTAAAGTACTTAACATTCCGGTTTATCCTTGATAAACTTGCTGAATTGCGTACATTAGCCCCCAAGTGCCAAGTGTTGTTACTTTGTAAAGGACTTGGGACTTCAAATATGCTGGTAGAGTCGTAAAAAAATTGATTTGGTATACATTAGCCCCCAAGTGCCAAGTGGTTTATTCGTAAAGTACTTGGGACTTGAATCTTGAATTTGGATGCTGGAATTTTAAAACCAAGTCTTGACTTATTTGAATGTTCCACAGAATGCCTTGTCTGAACTAAACTCTCAACTGACTAACGCAAAGACCCGGCTATCGAGCCAGGAGTCAGAAATCAAGTCTTCCACCTCCAAACTGCAAATAAGCCTTTCTGAAATGGAGAATTTGAAAGCCAGCTTTGCTGCTAAAGAGAAAACTTGGGAGGATGAGAAACACTTCTAACCCGGCGAGCTGAGACAACCGAAATAGCTCTGAAGGAAATATCAACCGAGCTGAACAGTTTAAAGGGCCGGGTGTCTCAGATGGTCACTTCTATCTTTGGTAAGCTGCCTTGTTTTGACCTTTCATGTATTTTATGCCAAACCGGAATGTGACCTGCCAACTTACTCTGTTAAATATATGCAGGTCCGCGAAGTAAAATTCTGAGCCAAGACCCGTTGATTAAAAAGAAGGTCGTATACACCTTAGTTGAACAATTGTACATTGGTGCACAATGGACTCTGGCCGCTATCTCTCCTGCAAATCAAGGACCCAATCGGCTTAGCGATGTCCTGAAGAAGCTGTCCATCCTTCTGGCGAAGTTCCAAGAAGTAAAACGCTCCTGCGCACGAGCCAGAGCTTTGACTGCCCTAAGCTGCTCCAAGGCTTGGGTGCCAGATCTAGACCCGGCAGACGTGGCAAGAGGTTACCCTACTGTGAAGGAGGACGGGTCTCCATTTGATCAGGATGATTTCATAGCGTGTGTACGTGAAGTCCGGCCTCAGGCGACTAGTCTTGGAGAAGACACCAATGTTGACAAGTACCAGCCGGGTTTTGACAATGAAAATAAGAAGATGGTCACTCCTTCATACAAAGTAGCAGACCTGATCCCACCTTTGAGAGAAGATACCTTTGCTCCGGAAATTGACCTGGTCGGCCTGATTGACGACGAAGCCGAATTTGTCGCTATGAACGGCTTTGATTGGTCAAAATCCAATTTCCAGCAAACAGAAGGTGGTGAACCGACGAGGGAGGGACAGTGATCATCTTCCTAGGCTCATAAAGCCTTGTAATAACTTTAGTTAAAACACTGCTTGTTTGCTTATGCCGTCGTGCATAAAGTACTTCTGATGTGAATCTGTGTTTCAGATGTTACTGTATGCATTATTTAATGTTTTGTCTCTGCAATGGTTGAACTCCGTTCCTGTGAATATAAGGAAAAGGCTGGCAAGGCAGTTTAGATCCAACTAGGCTTCAACACCCAATGTTCAACTTATAAACTTATCCTTGTTGATCGTCAGATTGCCGGTGTCGGAGTAATGGACCACGGGTAGGCCAACCCGAGCCTCAAAACCTTTCAAGACATCGGGGCAGGCTGCGCCCCTCAAGATCCCAGGGCGAAGAGCCGCCTTCTAAGGAGTCGATGGCAAGACGGCCGACTGCCAACTCATGGCCGAGTCCCAGGGACGACTTCAGGGTAAGACGACTCCTGACCGGCGACTTCTAGAGAAGCCGGCTTTGGGGAGTCGGCCTGCGACTCCAACAAACCTCATGTCCTCATCGGGAGGGACAGGACCGGGGAGTGGCTATAGTAAAGCCCGCTCTCGCCCCTTACCAAGGGCAGGCATGGGCACAGTACGCCGTACCTGGGGAGATCTCCGTGCGACGTGACACTGTTGCCGTGCCGGCCCTGACATCAGCACCGCAGGACCGAATCCAGCGCCCACGACGGCTTGTCCGTATGACCCAGAGGCAGCGGGTCCCACCAGTCAGTGAGACCCTAGGAGACGGCAAGTGCGCCGCTAGTCGGCCCCCGGAGTCGGCCAAGCACTCCCCCAGGGGCCCACGCGCCATCAATCAGATGTGATGGAGAGTGGCAATAGTGATCGCCCGCCAGGCGGTGGGGCTGTTGCCACGACTCCATGATCAAGCCTGCGTCATCAGAAGCACGGCTACAGTAATCAGCAGCCGGCAAGACCCGCCCGCGGCGGACGCGGCCTGTTGGCTCCGTACTAGACCAGTCGGCGGGCCCGAGCAGTCGGCGGGCCCCAGCAGTCGGCGGAGAAGACGGAGGCCAGAGGCACTGACGGCTGGGCCCGCGTCCAGCCGGATTACCATTGTACCCCTGGGGGGGTAAGCCTATATAAACCCCCCAGGGCACCCATGCAAAGGGTTGGAATCCATTAGCTCTAGACCAGATCATATAGGAGGGAGAGAGCTAGCCTTGCCCTCTCCTACCTCCAGGAAACAGCTCAAGGAGCAACCGTGTAAACACTTTGCCATAGTGATTATGCGGAGACCCCGCAGAGCAGCAGTAGGGGTATTATCTCCCCGGAGAGCCCTGAAGCTGGGTAAGATTCGCCGGCGTGCATGTCTTCGCCTCATCCCGTTTCCAGGCACCAGCGATGTTCTACTCGCCCCCACCATGATAAGCCATCCTTTGGCATATGTCGCACCCAACCCCCGACATTTGCCGCCCACCGTGGGGCCTGGTGCACCGCCGTCCGGAGACCTGTTCTGGACGAGAACCCTTTTCCTCCCTCGCGAGCGCAGCCAGCCAGGCACGCCAGACGGAGTTTGCGTCGACGCGCTGCGAGGCGTTGAGATCGCCTGCGCAGCCAGTTGCCTCACCGAACTTGTCGAAGAGGTTCGCCTCTCCGACGAACCTGCATCCAACGCAGGCACGGGCGGCTCCGAGAGCCTCCTCGCGGGCCTCCTCGATCAAATCCACGTTTCCGGCGAGCCTGCCGTAGACTTGGAGTCTGTAGGCTCCACCGACCCGATGCTGGTCGACTCCGACACCGCGTCGCTCGACGCGTTCCCCACTAATGTGGTGGTCTACGACGAACCTCTCCCTCGCGCGGAGAGCGACGGAAGCACCATCACCGAGGTGCTCGTCATCAGTCATGAGGAGTGTAGGATCGAAAGTATGTCTAGAGGGGGGGTGATTAGACTACTTGACCAAATAAAAACTTAACCTTTTCCCAATTTTAGTTCTTGGCAGATTTTAGCTATTTTGGGACAAGTCAAGCAATCATCACACAATTCAAGCAAGCATGCAAAGAGTATATTGGCAGCGGAAAGTAAAGCATGCGACTTGCAAGAATGTAAAGGGAAGGGTTTGGAGAATTCAAACGCAATTGGAGACACGGATGTTTTTCCCGTGGTTCCGATAGGTGGTGCTATCCTACATCCACGTTGATGGAGACTTCAACCCAGAAAGGGTAATGGTTGCGAGAGTCCACGGAGGGCTCCACCCACAAAGGGTAACGGTTGCGCGAGTCCACACAGGGCTCCACCCACGAAGGGTCCACGAAGAAGCAACCACCCACAAAGGGTCCAAGAAGAAGCAACCTTGTCTATCCCACCATGGCCATCGCCCACACAGGACTTGCCTCACTAGCGGTAGATCTTCACGAAGTAGGCGATCTCCTTGCCCTTACAAACTCCTTGGTTCAACTCCACAATCTTGTTGGAGGCTCCCAAGTGACACCTAGCCAATCTAGGAGACACCACTCTCTAAGAAGTAACAAATGGTGTGTAGGTAATGAACTCCTTGCTCTTGTGCTTCAAATGATAGTCTCCCCAACACTCAACTCTCTCTCATAGGATTTGGATTTTGTGGGAAGAAGATTTGAGTGGAAAGCAACTTGGAAAGGCTAGAGATCAAGATTCATATGGTAGGAATGGAATATCTTGGTCTCAACACATGAGTAGGTGGTTCTCTCTCAGAACATATGAGTTGGAATGGTGTATGTGTTCTGATGGCTCTCTCTTCGAATGAAGAGGAGGTGGAGGGGTATATATAGCCTCCACACAAAATCCAACCGTTACACACAATTTTCCAATCTCGGTGGTACCGAATCAACAAACTCGATCGGACCGAAAATGTAAACCTAGTGACCGTTAGAGATTTTCGGTGGGACTGACATGCAATTCGGTGGGACCGATATGGTTAGGGTTTGGGCATAACGTAATCTCGGTGAGACCGATTACACAAACTCGGTGAGACTGAATTTGGTAATTAGATAACTAGAGAGTTGGTCAAGCAAACTCGGTGGGACCGATTTGCTCTTTCGGTGAGACCGAAAAGTTACAAAGGGGAAACACTAAATTTACATTGCAATCTCGGTGGGACCGATTCGCTCTTTCGGTGAGACCGAAAAGTTACGAAAGGGAAACAGAGAGTTTGCAATCCCATCTCGGTGAGACTCCCTATCGGTAGAACCGCATTGCTAGGGTTTGGCAGTGGCTTATGACAAGTGAAACTCGGTGGCGCCAGATAGGAAGAATCGGTAGAACCAAGTTTGGCTTAGGGTTTAAGTCATATGTGGATATGGGAAAGTAGTTGAGGGTTTTGGAGCATATCACTAAGCACATGAAGCAAGAGGCTCATTAAGCAACACCTCATCCCTCCTTGATAGTATTGGCTTTTCCTAAAGACTCAATGTGATCTTGGATCACTAAAATATAAAATGAAGAGTCTTGAGCTTTTGAGCTTGAGCCAATCCTTTGTCCTTAGCATTTTGAGGGTTCCACTTTCACCATCCATGCCATGCCAATCATTGAGCTTTCCTGAAATAATCATCTTGGAATAGCATTAGCTCAATGAGCTATATGTTGTTATGAATTACCAAAACCACCTAGGGATAGTTGCACTTTCAATCTCCCCCTTTTTGGTAATTGATGACAACATATAGATCAAAGCTTCGACAAATGATAATAAGCATGAAATATATCGTCGCTTTGAGAAGTATGTGATAAATAAGAGCTCCCCCTAAATTTGTGCATATTTTAAATTTGCTTTGGACTGCAAATGCACAAGGAGTTAGAGTCATGGGTTACTCTTCCATGTCACATACATCTTGGTGGAGCGCTTAAAATGATAAGAATGAAATACATGCACTCATCACCAAGAATAGTGAATGATCACATAAGATAGGTAAGATAATAGCATTAAGCATTAAGCATTAAGCAAGCATTAAGTGTAGCTTATGATCAAACACATGATCATCAATGTCTCACAAGCAATGACATAGTATCTCAAGCACTCAAAAGCAAACAAGTTCGAAAAACCACCAAATAAAGCAAGAGAGAAAAGCAACACTCTCTCTCTCGAAGCCTATGATCTATACATTTTTCTCCCCCTTTGGCAACAATTTACCAAAAAGTTCCTAGAAAAATGCATAGTGCTAAGTCGACGCTCAGGCTTGATCTTCAGGTGGTGGTGGAGTCCGGATCACTCCAAGGATGAAGGCTTCTGTAGACGCTAAAGTAGACGCTGGAGTTGGAGCTGAAGTAGATGCTGGAGCTGGTGGAACTGAGGCTGTAGCTGGTGCTGAAGTGGTGGCTCTGGTGTCAGCAACTGGCACGGCAGACGACCTCAGACCTCGTGGCACTCTGGCAAAGGCATGAGTGGTAGTCCTGCCTCTCCTCTCCTGCATGTCATCCTGGAGCTGCTCCACTGCAGTCTGAATCTCTGTCACCTTGACATCCAAGTCATAGAACTTTTGTTCCATGATTCTCTCTAGGCTTGCCTAGTTTTGAGTTAGGGTGGCTAGTCCTTTCTCAATCCGCAGGGTGGATGCAATCAGGTAACCAAGCTGCTCTTGTTTGGTCTTCAAGAAATACTCAGATGCCTCCTCTTGAGTTGGCATCTTGGCAGCTTTCTCCTTCCTTGCCTTCTCCTTCTTTGCTTGTGCTTGGGCAGACGATGGTTCATTTTCAGTCATCACAACTTGATTGTCCTCAAAATCTGGACGGATGGGCAAGTGTTCCTTGTCCAACAAGTATATGCCCATGCCCATCTTGGAGTTAATGAGCTCCTGAATTTGTGGGGCATACCCACAGCTCCTCTTCTGGTCTGCTGCAGTCCTCTTGATAGTCTCTACTATGAGGCTCATGACTTTGAATTTCTGAGGTACATCAAATACATGAAGCAAATTGATTGCATGGCCTCTGATCATCTTGTGATCTCCAGACTTGGGCAAGAGAGTGTGCCTCAATATCCAATTTATAGTAGGCAGCCCTAACAGAAGATAATGCACATACCCAAACTTGAAAGTATCAAGAGCTTCATTGGGAATTTCCTTGTACATATTGGACATTGAGTTATGATCCATCTTCTTCTTGGCATAGACGTCCAAGTCATCCTCATGCTCCTCTGGGGCATTGATGAGCTGTGCCCACTCAGCAACAGTAGATTGGTACCTCGTACCCTCTGACATCCATGTGATCTTTCCATCTGGGTAAAAGTGTGCTGTGGAGTAGAACTGCATGATTAGCTCCTCGTTCCACTTTGTGAGCTTCTGCCCAACAAAGTCTGCAACTCCACACACACTAAAGCTGTCATACACTCCAGGGTAGTGTTCCTCATTTTCCTTCATGTAGGCCCAGTCGACCCATCTCATGTCACAAACTATTGGCTTCTTGTCAAGCAAAACTGTCTCATAGAAGTCCTGTTGTTCCTTGGTGTGAAATCTGTAATCCACAGCAGTCCTTCTCCTTGAAGCATATGGATCTGCTTCTCTCCATTTCCTCAGCCCTGAGTCTCTCCTGAGCTTCATGTCCTCAGCCACAGGATGAGCATCATTGTGGTCTGGGATCTTGGGCTTGAGTTTTCTAAGAACTTGCTCTTCATCCTCTTCTTCAGCAGCTTCAGGCACTGGGGCCTTGTTCTTTTCAGCAGCAGGTATGCTCCTTGTATTTCTCTTTGGTGTTGTCTTGACCTTTGATGCAGCCTTGGGCTTAGATGCAATAGCCCCTGATTTGATAGCATCACCCATTAGCTTGGGTGCCTTAGGTGCTGGTGCAACAACCTCTTCTTCCTCTTCCTCTTCCATAATGGAAGCCTTTCCAAGCACTCTGGCTACGGTCTTCTTGACCCTTTCCTTCCTCTTCTTGCCTTCAGCAACAACTGGCTCTTTGGGTGTAGGCTTTTCAGTTGAAGCTCTAGCCTTTGACATAGGCTGCCTGCTTGCTGGCCTTTTGATCTTCAGTCCTGGCTTTGTGCCTTGAGCTGGCTCAACTCTCTTTGATGTGGCCTCTTCCTCTGCCACATAATCTTCATCTTTAGAATCAGAAGTTCTCTTCTTCCTTTGTCTAGTGGCAGCTTTTGGCAGATTGCTTGGGGTACTTCTGCTGCCATCATCTGAAGAGCTGGAGGGACTAGTGCCCTCACTCATCACCACTTGCTGTTCTGACACATTCTGGCTGTCACTCTGATCTGACATGTTGAACAAGCTGACTGCTGACCCTGTGAACAGTTTATAGATGATGTAGAATAGATGAGCATCACAAAATGCAGAGATTTTTGCACAAGAATGATCCAAAAACTTAGTTTTAGTTTCCCACTGAAATCATCTCGGATCTACCGATTTTTAAACTCGGTGATACCGAAGCAGTTTTGGCACCTAAACTAGTGAACTCGGTCAAACCGAGTCACAGTTCGGTGGCACCGAGACTGCTAGGGTTTCACAGAGTTCCAAAATCGGTCACACCGATAAGTAATTCTCGGTCAGACCGAGTCTCACTTGTGCAATGGCATAAGCCAAATCGGTGGGACCGAGTTTTTCAACTCGGTGGGTCCGAGATGGTTTCGGCGGAAACCTAACCCTAAAATTTTCGAACCAAACCTAATCTACAAGCGCATTGACTGGATAGGAGTGTTTCAATCGTGGCAAGAATCATGATGATCACAATGTGCTAAGAATCGGATTGGAGAATAGCACAAAGATCGAGTCCATACCATAGTTCGGCGGAGACTCGCTACGGCGGCAACGGCGGGGTAGAATTCCCGTTGACGGCGACGGAGACCAGCGACTGGAGGCGGTTGGCGGTGAGGAGACGATCCGGAGACCACGTTGGCAGAGCAGGCTATCGCGCTGGCGAAGGGGTTCGAAGAAATTTCCAAAATTTTGCCCGTGACTATATATAGCCCGACCCTGTCGGTGTGACCGAGTGGAACAACTCAGTGGCATCGAGATTCATAACTGCAGGCAGTTACTGAAACTCGGTGTGACCAAAAGGTTCAAATTGGTTGCACCGAGATCGAAAACCTAGATCAACTTAATGATCTCGGTGGGACCGAAAGTGGGGTATCGGTCAGACCGAGAATCATAAAGAGGTTTTGGAAGTTTAAGTCTATGACGAATCGGGGACTCCGAGCGCTCCTCACATAGAGTGGTTCGAATCTGACTTGATCAAATTTTGTGATGCAGCATGAATAGAGTTTGAGACAAGAAAAGCATAGATAGCTAGAGGAGGTTCTTAGGCATTCTTGTCCATCCACTTGGCAAAAGAAAATAAAACCAAACAATCAAAACAACAAGTGGATGTCCTCGAATGAGTAAAATATGCAACCAACATGCTCACACAATAAGATGGCAAATGAAATATGTGACAAGGCATGCACAACCAATTCTAGCATCTATCAAGCAATTTGCGATGACTAGGTCATCTATATATGAGTATATTGACTTAGGAGTCAAGTGAGAACACTTGATCATAGGTCATACTCATCGTTTAAGCTCAAGTGGGGTTACCACTTTTACATAAAGCATTGTTGTGTTCACATCTTTAGAGTTGCTTTAGCTCAAGTCTTAGAGTAAAGCTCCCCCTAGATGTGATATCCCCCCTAAGAGGGATGAACTAACCTTGGGTTTTGTCGATGATGACTTCATGTAGATGTTGAAGATGTGGATGCTCAATGTTGATGTAGATCACTTGGAGCTATCCATTTGAGTGAATTGCACTTTCAATACCTACATGGGTTAGTCCCACAAGGAACAAACAAGGATATCCATAGACATAGAGTGATGCACACACAAGATGATGTCCATGAAAACTTTTAGGTTACCTTGTCCCTTGTCTTACCAACAAGAGGGTTTGTGACTCCTTGAACTAGTGCAGGATGTGGAAGTTGATTGCACTTGTTCTTGCCAAAATGATAAGAGTGAAGTATGTTGGCGGAGTCACCCTCAAGAACTCTCTAGTTCTTCTTCTTTTGGATCCACATCATCTTGATGGGAATCCTTGGAATTGTAGTCGTACTTGATGAAGTGGAACTTGAAGTAGTCTTGGGAATCCACTTGACTAAGGTCTTAGGAGCTTCTTCAAATGCGTCAATTTCCTCTTGAAGCTTGTCCTTGCCTTTTTGCTTGTAGTCTTGTGGTGGAAGATCATACTTCTCTTGTTGAGGAACAAACTTTGTCTTGGGGTATTGATCTTCTTCCCACTCAACTCCATTGGCATTGAACTTTCGTTCAAAATCAACACCTTGATTCTTCCGGTGCATTTCTTGCTTGCGCACAATTTCCTCGAATTGCTTGCTCCCGGCAAGGCTTTTGTACACTCCTTTCTCTATAATTCCCTTCAATAAGCTATTTTCTTGCTTAAGTGTAACTTGGCTAAGAGAATCATTAGTGGAATCAAGAGAACTACTAGAAGCAACAATATTGGATTTAGCATGATCATTGTTACTGCTAGAGGAAGAATCTTTCTTGTTCTTGTTACTAGACTTGACTTGAGGCATGTAAGTGGATAAGAGTAAACGCTTGGCAATGTAAGAAGAACTTTTCTTGCGGAGATCATCATTGATTGCTTTTAAGAACTCATGCTCTTGCTCAAGATTGAGCTTTTCAAAGCGTAATTTCTCATGAGCTCTTAAAAGTTCTCGATGATCTTCGAAGATAGTTTCATGAGCTAACTTAAGAGTGTTTAGTTCTTTAGTTAGAGCCTCAATCTTCTCCTTATCATTGTCATTCGTTTTATCTTGATTAGCATGATTAATTGACATTTCATCATAGTATTCATCACTAGAGTTGTCAACAAGCAAATCATCACCTAACAAGTCATCTTCATCACTATTGAAATCAACATACTCGGGGTGTGTTACCTTAGGACCTTTGGCCATGAAGCATCTTCCAATTCCTTCATTTGGTGAGTCAAATATGTCGTAGGAGTTGGTTGACACAAGTGCTAGACCGGCAACACCTTCATCTTGAGTATCTTCGGAGTCGGAGTGATAACTTCTCTCGGAGTGGCTGTCGGAGTCGGAGCCGGATACCCATTCACCAACATGAGCTTGATGTCTTCGTCTTGTGTAGCTCCTTGATGATTTTTCCTTCCTTTCCGAATCCTTGCTTCTCCGTGAGTATCTTCGTTCATAACGATCATCTCTACTCCTTCTCTCTCTTGGTGGTGATTCTTTGCTTCTTCTTTTTGGAGAATCTTCTCTTCTCTTGTAGGGAGCCGTACACTCATTGGAATAGTGTCCGGGTCTTCCACAACTGTAGCAGTTTCGCTCTCGACTAGAAGATCTTTTGTCATTGTAGGACCTTGACTTGAAGCTTCTATCTTTGCTTCTACTCTTGTAGAACTTGTTGAAGTTCTTCACCATTAAGCTCAATTCTTCATTGAAGTCTTGTTTCTCACTTGATGATGTAGGGGCTTCACATGAGGCTTTATAGGCACCACTTGATTTGTTGTGAAGTTCCTCTTTATCCTTAAGTGACATCTCATGAGCAACAATTCTTCCAATCACCTCCGTTGGCTTGAGATCTTTGTAATTGGGCATCATTTGGATCAATGTGCACACGGTATCATATTTTCCATCCAAGGCTCTTAGAATCTTCTTGATGATGAATCTATCGGTCATCTCTTCACTTCCTAAGCCGGCAATCTCATTTGTGATGAGAGCAAGCCTAGAGTACATTTCAGCGACACCTTCACCATCCTTCATCTTGAACTTGTCAAGTTGACTTTGAAGCACATCCAACTTGGATTCCTTGACGGAGTCGGTACCTTCGTGCATATCAATCAAAGTGTCCCAAATTTCCTTCGCATTCTCAAGACGGCTGATTTTGTTGAATTCTTCGGGGCACAATCCGTTGAAGAGAATATCACAAGCTTGAGCATTGTATTGCAACATCTTCAACTCATCCGCGGTAGCTTCACGGTTTGGTTCTTTCCCATCAAAGAAGTCACCTTGCAAACCAACACACACAATAGCCCAAACGGCGGGGTTATGTCCAAGAATATGCATTTTCATTTTATGCTTCCAACTAGCAAAATTAGTACCATCAAAGTAGGGACCTCTACGGTGATAATTTCCCTCGCTAGACGCCATACTCTCCTAGGTTGTGAAACCAAGGCTATGACCACCAAAAGCTATGGAGATCAAAGCAAATGGAGACCAAAGCTCTGATACCACTTGTAGGATCGAAAGTATGTCTAGAGGGGGGGTGATTAGACTACTTGACCAAATAAAAACTTAACCTTTTCCCAATTTTAGTTCTTGGCAGATTTTAGCTATTTAGGACAAGTCAAGCAATCATCACACAATTCAAGCAAGCATGCAAAGAGTATATTGGCAGCGGAAAGTAAAGCATGCGACTTGCAAGAATGTAAAGGGAAGGGTTTGGAGAATTCAAACGCAATTGGAGACACGGATGTTTTTCCCGTGGTTCGGATAGGTGGTGCTATCCTACATCCACGTTGATGGAGACTTCAACCCACAAAGGGTAACGGTTGCGAGAGTCCACGGAGGGCTCCACCCACAAGGGTAACGGTTGCGCGAGTCCACATAGGGCTCCACCCACGAAGGGTCCACGAAGAAGCAACCACCCACAAAGGGTCCACGAAGAAGCAACCTTGTCTATCCCACCATGGCCATCGCCCACACAGGACTTGCCTCACTAGCGGTAGATCTTCACGAAGTAGGCGATCTCCTTGCCCTTACAAACTCCTTGGTTCAACTCCACAATCTTGTCGGAGGCTCCCAAGTGACACCTAGCCAATCTAGGAGACACCACTCTCCAAGAAGTAACAAATGGTGTGTAGGTAATGAACTCCTTGCTCTTGTGCTTCAAATGATAGTCTCCCCAACACTCAACTCTCTCTCATAGGATTTGGATTTTGTGGAAAGAAGATTTGAGTGGAAAGCAACTTGGGAAGGCTAGAGATCAAGATTCATATGGTAGGAATGGAATATCTTGGTCTCAACACATGAGTAGGTGGTTCTCTCTCAGAACATATGAGTTGGAATGGTGTATGTGTTCTGATGGCTCTCTCTTCGAATGAAGAGGAGGTGGAGGGGTATATATAGCCTCCACACAAAATCCAACCGTTACACACAGTTTTCCAATCTCGGTGGGACCGAATCAATAAACTCGGTCGGACTGAAAATGTAAACCTAGTGACCGTTAGAGATTTTCGGTGGGACTGACATGCAAGTCGGTGGGACCGATATGGTTAGGGTTTGGGCATAACGTAATCTCGGTGAGACCGATTACACAAACTCGGTGAGACCGAATTTGGTAATTAGCTAACCAGAGAGTTGGTCAGGCAAACTCGGTGGAACCGATTTGCTCTTTCGGTGAGACCGAAAAGTTACAAAGGGGAAACACTGAATTTACATTGCAATCTCGGTGGGACCGATTCGCTCTTTCGGTGAGACCGAAAAGTTACGAAAGGGAAACAGAGAGTTTGCAATCCCATCTCGGTGAGACCGAGATCCCTATTGGTAGAACCGAATTGCTAGGGTTTGGCAGTGGCTTATGACAAGTGAAACTCGGTGGCGCCGGATAGGAAGAATTGGTAGAACCGAGTTTGGCTTAGGGTTTAAGTCATATGTGGATATGGGAAAGTAGTTGAGGGTTTTGGAGCATATCCCTAAGCACATGAAGCAAGAGGCTCATTAAGCAACACCTCATCCCTCCTTGATAGTATTGGCTTTTCCTAAAGACTCAATGTGATCTTGGATCACTAAAATATAAAATGAAGAGTCTTGAGCTTTTGAGCTTGAGCCAATCCTTTGTCCTTAGCATTTTGAGGGTTCCACTTTCACCATCCATGCCATGCCAATCATTGAGCTTTCCTGAAATAATCATCTTGGAATAGCATTAGCTCAATGAGCTATATGTTGTTATGAATTACCAAAACCACCTAGGGATAGTTGCACTTTCAACGAGCTCCCCGGCGGAGGAGCGCACGACTCACTCGGTGCGGCGCTACAAGAACTAACTGCGCCCATTCCGGAAGACACTAATGCGGAGACATTGGAGGCGTGCCGCCTTCAGCTCGTCGAAGGCGCGAAGAAGCTGGATAGCATGAGACGCTTGTCAGAAGCCTACCAGCGGGAGATGGATCGCGCCATTGGTGGCTCGCCGGCCCCGGCAGGGCCCAGCCGCCTTGGCGCGGTTCGGCAGCGCGGTGTAGCCATCGCCAACCTGTTTGGGGCCAGCCACCCTATGTACGCTACACCAGCGGAGAACATCCGAGCCGCCCAGGCAGCGGCAGACGAGCTGGACAATTTCGAGGGCGAAGAACGCCGCCTGATGATGGAGCGAGTCCAGCGGCTCCTCGACACGGCTGCCGCATAGAACGAGGCCGGCTGCCACACGGAGGCGCCGCGGCTGCAAAACGACGACCTTCACCGAGATCAAGGAGCGACGTCTCGGACGCCGACTGGCGGCGCCCGAGGAAGAAGAGACAAGGATCCGGCTGTCAGCCACGATCGGACTCGCATTACCATAGAGCGCGACCGAGACGGCCGCCCGAGAGCAGTGGAACGACGGGACGACTGTCCGCCTCCCCCTCCTCGCAAGGAGAGGCGAGTCTCCCCGCCGCCTGTTGACCATCCGACTCTCGGCGACCGCCTTGGCCGCCGAGAGGGAGTTGGAGAGAATGACGCCCGCCACCGGATCGACCGACTTCATCGATCCCTAGCGCTGGAAGAAGAAGACGAGTTGGGTTCGCCTTGTTTCGGGCCCCGCATTCGAGACGAGCCCTTTCCCAGAGGGTTCACGCTCCCAAGAGACATGCCCAAGTATACCGGCTCCATGAAGCCGGAAGACTGGCTAGTCGACTACTCCACGGTTGTCAGCATAGCAAATGGCAACAAGCGTGTCGCCGTAAAGTACGTTCCGCTCATGCTCCAGGGCACGGCCTGGACATGGCTGAACAGCCTGAAGCCCCGCAGCATCAACAGCTGGGTTGACTTCACCGAAGCGTTCGTCCGTAACTTCACCAGCACGTACAAGCGTCCTCCCAAGCCTCGTCAGCTCTCCTTGTGCGTGCAAGGCCCCGACGAGTCGACTCGCGATTACCTCACGCATTGGGCCGAGCTTCGAAACTCCTGCGAGGGCATGCACGAGGTGCAGGCCATCGAGTACTTCACGGCCGGGTGCAGAGAAGGCACCCTCCTCAAGCACAAGCTCCTCTGCGACGAGCCAGAAACCCTCGACGAGCTGCTGATCATAGCGGACAAGCACGCCACGGCCAACTCCTCCATGAAGGCGGAGATTCAAGTCAACACAATTGGCAAAGTGGCCCCTCAAGCTCCAAGAACTCCGGCGGGAGACGCCAATCAGTGACAACAGCAGGGCGACCACAAGCGCAAGGCCCCGCAGTCGGCTTCTAGCAGCCGGCAGGTCGTGACCGTTTAAGCCCAGCAGCCAGACGGGCAGCCTCCGCCCAAGCGATAGAAAGGCGGAAAGCCCAACTGGTTGCCGGCCTTCTCCTACGAGCAGACTCTGGATGGACCTTGCAAGTTCCATAGCGGCGCAAAGCCGTTGAATCACACCACCCATAAGTGCCACTGGCTCACCATGATCGCCAAGGGAGACGGCCTCCTGCCTCCCCAGCCTGCTGGGCAGCCGCCTCCGCCTCCGCCCCCGCAGCCGTCTGTCAGGCCAGTCGGCGTAGTACAAGACGAATACCCTGAAGAACACGGAGCCTACATGGTGTTTACCAGTATGGCCGATGATCGACGTAGCAGGCAGCTGCAGCGACAAGAGGTGAATGCAGTAGCATCAGAGACGCCAGAGTTCATGCACTGGTCCGAGAAGTCCATCAACTGGAGCAGGGCTGACCACCCAGAGGTGATGCCGAGTCTGGGCTCCTATGCATTGGTCTTGGATGCCACCTTTGCTATGGATAGACGAGCCGCGTGTTTCTCACGAGTTCTGATAGACGAAGGCAGCAACATCAATATCCTGTACAAGGACACGATGGAGAAGTTAGGAATCAATCAAAGATAGATTCAGAATAGCCGGACTGTGTTCCACGGCATTGTTCCTGGGTTTTCCTGATCACCAATCGGCAAGATTTTGATGGACGTCCTCTTCGGAGACAAAGATCACTTCTGCCGAGAGTCGGTTTGGTTTGAGGTGGTGGACCTTGAGAGCCCATACCATGCGCTACTCGGCCGACCCGCCTTGGCCAAGTTCATGGCGGTCCCCCACTACGCCTAACTCAAAATGAAGATGCCCAGTTCCAGGGGAATTCTGACTGTAACCGGCGACTACCGAAAGTCGTCTGCCTATGCGGCTGAGAGCAGTCGGCTAGCCGAGTCCCTGGTGATCGCGGCCGAGAAGCGGCTCCTTGAGCGAGTTGTGGCGATGGCCGGCAAGCAGCTAGAGGTATCGCCCAACCCAAAGGAGTCGGAGGCTAAGGGTTCGTTCAAGCTGGCCAAAGAGACAAAGAAGATACCCTTGGATCCGGAGCACCCAGAAAGGTACGCTATCGTAGGCGCAAACCTCGACAGCAAATAGGAAGGCAAGCTCGTCGATTTCCTCCGTGAGAATCGGGACATCTTCGCATGGTCCCCCAAAGACATGCCAGGTGTACCAACAGAATTCGCTGAGCACAAGTTACATGTCCGATCTGATGCAAAGCCGGTCAGGCAGCCCCTGCGCCGCCTATCAGAAGAGAAGAGAAGAGTTGTCAGAGAAGAGATAGCCCGACTCCTAGCAGCCGGCTTCATTATGGAAGTATTCTTTCCAGAATGGCTAGCAAATCCGGTCCTGGTACTGAAGAAGAACAAGCAGTGGCGAATGTGTATTGACTACACGAGCCTCAACAAGGCCTACCCTAAGGACCCGTTTGCTCTACCAAGAATTGATCAGGTGATAGACTCCACAGCCGGATGCGAGATGTTGAGTTTTTTGGATGCATACTCAGGATATCACCAGATCAAGTTGAACCCGGCTGACAGACTGAAGACCGCCTTCATCACACCGTTTGGAGCCTTCTGCTACCTCACCATGACGTTCGGCTTAAGGAATGCTGGCGCCACCTTTCAGCGTTGCATGCAGAAGTGCCTCCTCAAGCAGCTCGGCAGGAACGCCCACGTCTACGTGGACGACGTGGTGGTGAAGACGGAAAAGTGTGGAACACTGCTGGAAGACCTCAAGGAGACCTTCGAGAACCTGCACCGATTCCAGATCAAGCTCAATCCCGAGAAGTGTGTCTTCGGGGTACCAGCCGGCCAGCTCCTTGGCTTCCTGGTCTCTGAACGCGGCATAGAGTGCAACCCTGTAAAGATCAAGGCCATTGAGAGAAGTGAGGTACCCAGCCGACTGCTGGATGTGCAAAAGTTCACCGGCTGCTTGGCGTCCATCAGCCGATTCATCAGTCGGCTGGGCGAGAAAGCTCTCCCCTTATACCAACTCATGAAGAAGACCACTTTTTTCGAGTGGAACCATAAGGCGGACGAAGCTTTTCTCCAATTGAAGAAGACGCTGACTACTCCACCCGTCCTGGCGGCTCCGACTCCCAAGGAACCTATGCTCCTGTACATCGCCGCCACCAGCCGGGTAGTCAGCACGGTCATTGTAGTGGAACGCAAGGAGGAAGGCAAGGCACTACCTGTCCAGAGACCGGTATATTACCTGAGCGAATTATTGTCTACCTCCAAGCAGAACTACCCCCACTACCAGAAGATGTGCTATGGCGTACACTTTACTGCCAAGAAATTCAAGCCTTACTTTCAAGAGCATCCAATCACTATGGTCTGCACGGCCCCGCTTGCCGAGATCATTGGTAGCCAAGATGCTTCTGGCCGAGTGGCCAAGTGGGCCATAGAGCTGGCTCCCTACACCATCCACTACCAGCCCCGCACCGCCATCAAGTCACAAGCACTGGCCGACTTCCTCGTCAACTGGGCCGAGACCCAGTACCTACCTCTAGCGCCTGACTCCACCCATTGGCGGATGCATTTCGATGGCTCCAAGATGTGCACCGGCTTGGGAGTCGGTGTCGTCCTCACCTCTCCTAAAGGTGACAAGCTCAAATACACACTGCAAATCCATTTTGCCGCCTCCAACAATGTCGCCGAGTACGAGGCGCTCATTCACGGGCTCCGGCTTGCCAAAGAACTTGGCATTCGCCGGATCTTGTGTTATGGCGACTCGGACTTAGTGGTCCAACAGTCATCTGGCGACTGGGACGCCAAAGATGCAAACATGGTGAGTTACCGTTTCCTCGTGCAGCAACTCAGTGCGTATTTCGAGGGGTGCGAGTTCCTCCATGTGCCAAGAAACGACAATGACCAAGCAGACGCCTTGGCACGAATCGGCTCTACCCGCCAAGCAATACCATCCGGCGTTGCCCTTCAACGCCTCCTCAAGCCGTCTATCAAGCCTTCACCAGAATCAAACTCCATCTTTGTGCCGGCTCCCCCCGAGGAGGTCGGATCCGACTCCAGAGCCCCGGCAGACGGTACGGGGATTTTGGCAGATGACTCCAAAGTCGGCACAGTCGAGGCCGGCCCAGGGACCACAGTTCCCGGCCCGGGGACTGCGGCGGCGGACTCGAAGACTCCAGAACTCGACCCAAGGGCCGCGCCAGTCGGCCTGGGGATTTCATTAACCCAGCAAGCGGCTGTTGACTCCAACCCGCCGCCTCCCAGCCCAACCGCCCTCGTCCAAGTTGCAGTTCTGGCAGTCGAAGAAATAGCAGCACCCTCATGGGCCCAGCCCATCCTCAAATTCCTGGTGAGCAAAGAGCTTCCGACTGAGGAGACCTCAGCTCGGCAAATACAACACCGAGCGGCAGTCTACACCATAGTCAATAGAGAGCTGGTCAGGCGCAGCATCACTGGTGTCTACCAGCGCTGCGTAGAGCCAGAGCAAGGCCAAGTAATTCTCAAAGACATCCATCAAGGCAAGTGCGGCCACCATGCGGCTTCAAGAGCACTCGTCGCAAAAGCCTTTCGACACGGTTTCTTCTGGCCGACTGCCTTAGAAGAGGCCAAGGAATTGGTCCAAAAATGCAAAGGGTGCCAGAAGTTCAGCTCCAAGCCGCACCAGCCGGCTTCTGCACTCAAGACCATCCCCATTGCCTGGCCTTTCGCAGTTTGGGGGTCTAGACATGGTAGGACCATTCAAGACAACACGAGGTGGCTTAACTCACTTGCTCGTCGCAGTGGACAAGTTCACCAAGTGGATAGAAGCAAAGCCAATCAAGAAGCTGAATGGTCCGACTGCCGTAACTTTCATCTCCGATATCACAATTCGGTACGGCATACCACACAACATCATCACCGACAACGGCACAAATTTTGCCAAAGGCGCCTTGGCCCGTTTTTGCGCAACACAGGGCATCCGACTGGACCTAGCGTCCGTCGCCCATCCACAGTCAAACGGCCAGGTGGAGCGAGCAAACGGCCTCATCCTGTCCGGCATCAAAGCCCGGCTGATCGAGCCTCTGGAGCGCTCGGCTGGCTGCTGGCTCGACGAGCTACCAGCCGTCCTCTGGAGTCTGCGCACGACTCCAAACAAGTCAACCGGCTTCACGCCTTTCTTCCTCGTCTACGGTGCCGAAGCCGTCATCCCAACGGACATAGAGTTCGACTCCCCACGAGTCACCATGTACACCGAGGAGGAAGCAGAAGAAGCACGACAAGACGGCGTCGATCTGCTGGAAGAGGGCCGGCTGTTGGCACTCAGCCGGTCTAGCATCTACCAGCAGAGCCTGCGCCAATACCACAACAGGAAGGTCAAGCCAAGATCTTTCCAAGAAGGCGACCTTGTGCTCCGGCTGATCCAGCGAATAGACGGCCAGCACAAGTTGTCGGCACCTTGAGAAGGCCCTTTCATCATCAGCAAGGTGCTCGGCAACGACTCCTACTACCTGATCGACGCTCAGAAGCACCGAGCACGCAAGAGGGACGACTCCGGCAAGGAGACAGAGCGGCCATGGAATGCAAATCTCCTCCGAAGATTTTACAGTTGATGTAGTATGTAGCATGCTACCTTTTGTATTAAAATACCAAGACTTTGGGCCCCCCGAGACGAGCTCGAGACTGCCCTCTTTTGTATGTATGATAAAAATTATGCCTACAAGTATGTTACTCTTTGTTATGCCGCTTGGCACTAGGCTCGACAAGTCGGCCCGGGGACTTGTCGCCTTGCACTGTGAAATGCTTCCTGCAGCCGGACAAGTA
This sequence comes from Triticum aestivum, assembly GCF_018294505.1. NCBI lineage: Eukaryota > Viridiplantae > Streptophyta > Magnoliopsida > Poales > Poaceae > Triticum > Triticum aestivum. Next base: position 25,482,000 of record NC_057803.1, on the reverse strand, counting down.
GTGTGTAACACCTAAACCGTCTCCTGTCAGAAGCCGCAGCTCGCAGAGCGACTGTACGGTGGGCAGAAGTAAGGTAGAATGGGCGTTCGCATGAAAAATGGCTAAGGACTCAAAGCATAAAACATAGCTCAAGACGGCTTCCAGCCTTTTTTTCACAAACCGACTCTCGAATAGTCGGATTGCCGCCTTCTATTCAACTTGCTCAAAAAATCTTAAAAACGGCTAAGTACTTGCCTTCCCAAAGTAGCCAAGCATTTGATCCAACGGCAGTCCGCAGAGCGGCTGTCCGATTGGCAAGGCAGGCAACTAAGAGAAAGCGGCAAAGGAAAAAGCCAAAAGAGCAATGAGCAAGAAAAGATAGAACTCCGATAAATATATTTACATAACGTAGGCCCTTGGCCGAATCTTCGAGCAGAAGTTCAAAATACATCCCGCGGGTGGAATTGTGCGAATTAACAAGTTCTTCAAAGACTACTAAAGCAGATAAAATAAAGATAAGGCGGCAGCTTAGGAAGCAGCAGACGGATTCGGAGGGTCGAAGGAGGCGGCAGCGTCAGGCGTCGGGGCGGCCGGCTGGGTAGTCTCGGCTTGATCGCCTCTGGCGACAGTCGGCTCGGTCGCACGCGGCTCGTTGCTGGAGGCGCGGTCGAGCTGAGGCTGGTCGTCTGCTCCGTCTTCTGGTGCCTTCGTCTCGCCTCCGTCCTCTGCCTCGCCTTCCTCCTCAACGCTGGAGCCAATCACCTCCGCCGAGTCCTCTCCGTAGTCTGGGTTCATCCCAAACCACTCCGGCAGTACCTCCTCACCATCTTCAGACCGCTCGGGGACGAAGATGCTGGTGTCGGTGTACTCGGCGATCGCCGAAACATGCTTGACGAGGGCGTCTTCTGCAGCTGCCAGCTCTGGCTGGGCCTCCGACCGAAGTGTGGCCAATCGGTCTAGATCCAGCCCCGGATACCACACCTTGACGAACTCCAAGGCCCGGCGCGCTCCATCTCGGGCCGAAGAACCCTTCCAGGCCTCAAGACGACAAGCCGCGACCTCTAGCCACTCGGCTGACAGGCTGGGGGTGCGCGGAGCCTGCATGTCCGGCCACAGGGCCGCAATTGCCTGGGCACCGACACGTTGAAGCCGACGCAGCATCCAGTGAGTCGGCCGAAGGCGAGCCTCGATGCTCAGGATGTGCTCATCAAGGGTTCAGGGGGCGTCGGCGGCGATCTCTGCACCCTCCGCCCTCCGACTTTCACGGTCAGCCTCAATGGATTGGATGGCGGCCTGCGAGTGCCCAGGAAAGAAGTCTGCCAAGACGGAAGAAACAAAGAAGCAAGTCAAAAACCAGGAGTCGGCACGACTTATAATCGGCAGCTCGAAAAAAAAGTAAAGAAACTCACCATCAACGATGTCTTCAATCTCATGGAAGCCGGAGGCCAGCATCTTCTCCTTGTCAGACCAGGAGGAGCGCTCGCTCGCGAACTCGACCGGGAGGGCAGTTTCCGTCTCTTCCGCCTCCCTCTACGTCTTCGCAAGCAGCTCCCTCTGCTCTGCCAATTGAGTGGTCAGCAAATCACGCTCTGTGGCGAGCTTGCTGCACTCCTCCCCTTTGGCGCGCAATGCGGAGTTGGCTTCACTCAGCTGCTGTTGAAGAGCAGCGTTGGCTCCTGAAAAGAAGGAAGAAAGAAGGCGTTAAGTCAATAATAAAGAAGGTCACCGGGGAGATCCGGCCCGACTGCTCAGCAGTCGGCCCGAATCTCGGGGATTACAGCCCGCGGGTGCACCAGCACGCCCCTGCAAAGAATAAAAATGACTTACTCCGGCTCTCCGACAAATCGGCGGTCTGCTTGCCCAGCTCTTCAATGTTACGGTTGAAGGCAGTGACGCGGAGGTTGTGGTAATCCTACGACAAGAGTTTCAGACAAAAAGTTAATACCTAGAGTTCATCAATTGGAGTTCCTGGCCGCCTGCTCAGCAGACAGCCCGAAACTCGGGGACTACATCCAGTGGGTGCACTGGCGCACCCCCACAGAGAGGAACAAGAAAACAAGGACCAAAGGAAAAAACATACCCGGACGGCTGCCCGCGATGCCAGGTACCCCTTGGTGCAATTCTGGAGAGCGTCGCCCTCACCACGAAGCTTCGCCTGGACATCCAGAAGCGCCTCGTTCAGCGGCCCTGTGCCGCCTCCTCGCACCCACCCAATGGGCGCGACGCTCATCCCTTCGGCGTCTGGGATCGCCGAGCTGGCGGTGCCGGCCTCCAGGGGGCGGGGTGCTGAAGTCACCTTCTCCAGACGGCGGCACGTTGGCAAGCCGACTTGGAGGAGTAGCCTTGCCACGGCCTCGTCTTCGGTCGGCGGCACCAGAGGGTCCGCTGGCTGTTTGCCTTGAAGCTCCCAGACGGCGGCGGAGGCGGCGGCGGAACAATCACGTCCGGCGTAGAGGAGTCATCGCCTTCCCTCTCCATGACGGGGTTCTCGCCGCCCGCTTTCCCAGTCTGCCCCGTGAACTTCGGAGGCGGCAACGCAGAGTTCAGCGGGGTGACGAACACCGCCGATTGGCGACGCACGGCCTCCTCAGCCTGTCGCTTCGTCGCGGCGACGGCTTCAGCCTCCGCTAGTTTCTTCTTGGCGGAGGCCTCTGCCCTATCGCCCTCCGCCTTCTCCAGGCGAGCGGCCTCTTCTTCGTTGCGCTTCTCCTGCGCATTTCGCTCTATTGCCTCCCGGAGGTCAGCAGCGGGGTTAATCCGCCGGGTGGTGGCGGACGTCTCTGCTGACCCCATAACGGAGGCAGCGGTGACCCTCTCAAGAGTAAGGGGAGCCCTGGAGCAAGGGAAGCAAGCAAAAGACTTAGACAAAGCCACAAAGAAAGAATAAAGCGTTGAGACAGAATACTGATGCGGAGACCAATGGCGGCTTCTTCACTTCCTTATGAAAGCGGATGGCCTTCGCAGCCGCCTCGTCCTGCCGGGTCGCCACAGCCGAACCCTTGGGCTTCTTCGGCCGACTGCCGAACAAAGTCGGCACGGCCCTACGCTTCTTCCCGCCGCCTGGAGCACCCGACGCGGCAGAAGAGCCCGCGCCAGGCTGGCTGGCTCCTGGCCGATGGCCGGGGGCAACTTCTACCTCGGCATCATCGTCAGGCCAGTCGGCGAAAGTGGCCGAAGGCCTGGAGCCGCCTGGTGCTCCTCCTCCTCCCTCGGTGTCGTCCTCTAGAGCCGCCGCCCCCAGATCGGGGTCGTCGACGTCGCTCTCCACCCGGTCGGCAAGGAACTCGCGGGCCGGCCCCGAGGTGCCGGCTGGTGGATGGAGGAGGGGATTCTGACCAAAGCCGACTGGTCAAAACAAACTCGGCAAGAAAGAAGACAATCCAAAGAAAGAAAGAAAGGGCAACTCACCGCGGGCGGGGGGTTGGCGCGAGAGTACGGCTCCTTGCCGAACCACCAATCCTCCAGGAGCTTGCTGTCCGAGAGGTAGTTCACCATGTAGGCCACCTCCTCGTGAGGCATGTCCTTGGTGCACATCCGACTCAGGTCGTGGCGCCCGCTCATTTGGCATATCATGTGGGGGCGACCTTGGAGCGAGAGAACTCGGCGCGCCATGAAGGCGGCCAGCAGGTCTGGACCAGTCAAGCCCTCCGACTGCGTCAGCACTCGTAGTCGCGCGACAGCGCCGGCTCCCGCAGGCGTCAGCGACTTGGCCCGGTACGACCAGTTGGGCAGCCTCCCAGCCGGCGGGCCGGCTTCGAAAGCCGGCAGGTTGACCCATTCACCCCTCGCGGAGACGCTCCTGACGTAGAAGTACGATCTCTGCCACATCTTCACCGACTTAATCAGCGAGATGGTGGGGAAGGGGTTGTCGGCCCCCAGCATTCGCACGGCGATGAAAGCGCCGCATTGAGCCGACACACCTGCAGCCTGGGTGCCGAGCTTGGAGAAGAAGAACTCCCCCAGAGTTCGAGGGTGGGGAGGACTCCGAGGAAGCCTTTGCACAAGGCCATGAAGGCGGACAGCAGCACCACCGTGTTGGGGGTGAGGTGGTGCAGCTGGAGGCCGTAGAACTCCAGGAAGGAGCAGAAGAAACTGCTTGTCGCCAGCCCCAACCCGCGCAAGCAATACGAGTGGAAGATGACCCGCTCGCCCTCCTGCGGCATGGGGGAAATCTCCCCATTCGGCGCAAGACGCACCCGCACGTGATCCTCGCCGGGAAGCCAACGAGACTTGCGGAGGAACTTGATGTGGTCGTCGTGAACTTTGGAGCCGTCCCAAGTGCCGGAGCGCACCGGGGGAGGCGCGGCGGCAGAGGAAGAACTCATCGCGAGCTGATCGCCACGACGTTCGTCGAAGCTTGGGCGCACGGCGGAGCGAAGAAGAAGAAGAAGGAGGAGGAGAGCGAGGAGCAGTGAGAAGGAGGAGAGCGAGGAGTAGTGGGAAGGAGGGGCGCGCATCCCCCCTCTTTCCCCTACTTATAGCCTTGTGGGCTGCGAAGCCGAGGGGGCGGTCATGGGATTTACTGCGCCCACGGCCCCACGACCCCCACGTTCCACCACAAAGTTACTGTGTGCAGTAACTCCACGGGAATCCCAACCGTCCGCCAGGGCCGCAGCGGATCCGCTCGGGCACCGAGGCGCGGTAGTGGCGGGCCCCGCCTATGGGCCTGTCCCGTCGCGCGCGTAGGCTGGCAGAATGGCCCAGCCACGTGTCATCATATGACAGGCCTAGAACGGGCGGCGGCCTGGAGGCTTAGCTAGCACGCTACTTGGATCCCTCCGCGATGTTCGAAATATTGTCGAGTCAGAGTTGGGCGAGTCCGACTCCTTCTAGTCGGTCCGGCAGAAGTCAACCAAGAACCATGTGTTGAGCACCCGGAAAGAGAAACTACTGAGGCTTCTCGGCCGATCGTCTGCGGCGCCTCACTAGCTTCGGGGACTACTGTCGGAGTAATGGGCCACGGGTAGGCCAACCCGAGCCCCAGAACCTTTCAAGACATCAGGGCAGGCTGCGCCCCTCAAGACCCCAGGGCGAAGAGCCGCCTTCTAAGGAGTCGACGGCAAGACGACCGACTGCCCACTCACGGTCGAGTCCCAGGGACGATTTCAGGGTAAGCCGACTCCTGACCGGCGACTTCCAGAGAAGCCGGCTTTGGGGAGTCGGCCTGCGACTCCAACAAACCCCATGTCCTCATCGGGAGGGACAAGACCGGGGAGTGGCTACAGTAAAGCCCGCTCCCACCCCTTACCAAGGGCAGGCATGGGCACAGTATGCCGTACCCGGGGAGATCTCCGTGCGGCGTGACACTGTTGCCGTGCCGCCCCTGACATCAGCACCGCAGGACCGAATCCAGCGCCCACGACGGCTTGTCTGTACAGCCCGGAGGCAACGGGTCCCACCAGTCAGTGAGACCCCAGGAGACGGCAAGTGCGCCGCCAGTCGGCCCCCGAAGTCGGCCGAGCACTCCCCCGGGGGCCCACACGCCATTAATCAGATGTGATGGAGAGTGGCAATAGTGATCGCCCGCCAGGCGGCGGGGCTGTTGCCACGACTCCATGATCAAGACCACTGTCAGGACCCCGATTCCAAGTCACATCGATCTAGCCGGTAACACCTCATATCACTTTGCGGCCTCACGCACGGTATTCCCACGGGTGTCACCTTACCATGGTCCGGGACCGTTTGCGCCTTTTGTCTCACGTATATAATAGTATCGCTAGCATCCATATGACAGAGAACCCGGGCCGACATGGCTAGTCGTGAACCCAAAGAGGCACTAACCTATGGGAACAGGCATACATGAATCACATCGAGCGTGTCAGTCAGCAGCGTGTGAATCCGGGCTGTAGCGCTGGGCTAACAGGACTCCGGATGTCACCGCGTGACATTTCCCCGAAGGGACAGACACTCTCTCGCCCCGCGTGACATCAGGGCTCAAACAACTCCTACTCATGCTAGTGGGTTTCATCTATTTACTGTGGCAATGACAGGTCATGCAGAGGAAAGGGGTTCAACTACCGCAACATGTAATAGTTGAATCATTGTTGTCCTAATGCAGTAAAAGAGAGCAGGAGCGAGAGAGTGGTTTGTATCAGAATGAACTAGGGGGTTTTGCTTGCCTGGCACTTCTGAAGATGGTATAGTTCTTCATCGGTGTCATCGATCTCATCGTCGAAACCACGTCTATCGAGAGGGGACAAATACCTGCAAACAAAGAGGAACACAATCAATGCAATGCAACAATTATGATACATGATAATATCATGGCAATATGATGTTGATTGAGCTAATGCAACTAGCAACCATATTAAATGAAGTTGGTTTGAACCAAGGGTTCAAATTCAAACTCCATATGTGCTTATTTAAATGTCAATTATGCAAATTGCCCTGTACAGCAACCCTAGGTTGTTCAAACATGCATGCAAATGCCATAAACAGATTCCTTGAATTTTTCTGATAATTTTTCATATATAATTTATTTCATTTGGAGTTATGGTTGATTTTATATGATTTTTAGAAGTTTAGGATATTTTCTGAAATTTCCTGAATTAAAATTAATCCAGAAAATGAGTTATGGCGTCAGCACTACGTCATGCTGACCTCAGCAGGTCAACAGACGCCATCCAGGTCAAACCTGACCAGTGGGGTCCACTGGTCAGTGACCCAGTGCCGATTACAGCGGTTGACACGTGGGGCCAGGTCAACGGCCACGCCAGCAGGGTGTGGGTCCCACTGGGTTAAGAACTAATCTAAACCGAAAATTAGCTTAAGCTAAACAGGCACAGGGCCCACATGGTAGTGGCTCTAGGGATGTTTAGCGAAGTCATAGCGCTAATTAAATCGGGCTTAGGCCGGCGGCTAACCGCCGACGAGGCCAGAGGCGGCGGTGGGGCTCGGGATTGTGCTACGGGGCACGGTTCGAGCCGCGGCTAGGCGCGTTGGAGTGCCCTCGCCGGCGCGCATCGTTTGGTGGTGCTAGCCGGGCCTGTGGTGGCCGGAGGCGACGGCTACAAGCTCGGCAGCGGCGGCCGGCGTTCGGGCGCAGGTGGTGCGGCCGCTACGGCGTGCAACAGAAGGAACGGAGAGGGGGAGGAGGAGCAGCAGCTCACTGCGGTTGCGACGAGGCCAACGGCGAGCTCGGGGAGGAACCGGAGTGAAGCGGGCGGCGAGGGGATCTCCGGTGGCCGAAGCTTCAAGGCGAGGTCGGGGGAGACGATGCGGGGCTTCCGGCGTCGCGTGAGTCGGTGATGAGGAAGAGGGAGTCGCGGCGGACCTCGGGAACAGCTCGGAGAGGCGAGTGGGTGGATGTGGACGCCGTGGCTTTGGACGGCGGCGACGGACGCGTTCGGTCCGGGTGAGAGAGAGGGAGCAAAGGAGAGAGGGCCGTGGGGGAGAGTGAGCGAAGCGGTCAGCGGGATCGGGACGGCACGCGGGAGTCGTCCACGCGTCCAGGGGCTCGTCGGCAAGCAGGAGGTGGCCGCGCATGCGTCGGGCACACGCTCGCGTCCTCCTGGCGCGGTGGAGAAGACGACAGGAGGCGCCAGGTGGGCTGGGCCAGCGAGCTAGGCCGGCTTCAGGTAGGTGGGCCAGGTAGTCCTTCTCTCTCTCTTTTATTTCTATTTTCTAATTTTCTGCAACTGTTTGGCTTTATAAAAGATGCTAAAGTACTTTGTAAAATGCTGCAATAATTTGTGGACAGTCTATGGATTATCCTAGTGGCCCACGTTTAATTTCAGCATTATTTGAGCATTTAAATTATTTATAGTGTTTAAATGCCCAAATTCAAATACTTTAAGATTTAACTCAAAAATCCAGGAATGACCTATAAATATGTTCACCATTTTTGGCAAAGGTTTTCACCATTATCCGAAGTCATGAACATTTCCAAAGGGCATTCTGGGTCATTGAGAAAATATTTTATTTGGACCTAGTTTGATTTGATCTGGTGCTAGGGTTTGGATCAATCCCCATTTCAAGTTTCATGAAAATTAAACATGATGCATAGATGCAATGCCACAAGTTACAAGCAAACTGTAGGGCTGTGACAACTCACCCCCACTAAACAAGAATCTCGTCCCGAGATTCAAGACGTGAGGTAAGAAGACAGAGGGAGCACAAGCTAACACGGTCTTCACGATCCAAGTTGCACCTCATAGAAACGTTGACATGATCACCATCTTTGTCTCGATGTCTTGCTCTGAGAACTCCATCCAACACGATAACGGGAAGAAAAGAAACTCTCGAAGAATCGATCTTCTCGAAGATCGAGCAACCGATGATCAACTCACAGAATGAGACATAGCGACATCTGTCGAGATGAGACACGATACATACATCAAGAATGATGGAAATGAGCATATGACAAGGTTTAGATAGGTAGCGGAGTTCCCACACCTAGGAGGGTGGTGAATGGTGTCATCGTAGCGAGGAGTTGGGTTGCCATGATACCATAACGAGACACCCTAGAGAAGGATGACTCATAGGATTATCCTTTAAGTGGCAAAAAGAATTACTTTTGATCCATAGATCAATAAAATTCTCTATACTAGCCTAGGGAAAATCTCGAGCAATCATTTGAAGGAGTTCGAGGAAATGGCATACTCGGACTAGGATGGATGATGTGGTCTACCTTGTTGAAGACAACGCAATGGATGACTTTTGCTTATCACCGGAAATGGATGGGACCCATGAAAAGTCCACTTTTGAAGATGATATTGGACAGCAACTACCGAGAAAGGCAACCTATGGGGAATTGGCACAATGGCGGTGCAATCTGGGAACAACATGCAACTGTTGGGAATGTTCCAACCATCATATCTGCCTGAGATTCAGATATGATTGGAAACAGGATATTTCAGACAGCATGTCTGAAAAAGAAAGTTTGCAACACAATTCGATGAGATGGCATTGCGAGACTCTCGGGAGATGAACTACGATAGCAAGCTCCAAAACATGAGCTGGTTCTGCTACATACATGTGAACGTGTTGTCCAAGACAATAATGACCACATAGTAGTCTTATAATAAAGCACTATCGAGTTCGGGTTAGGATCGATCATCAAGGATTTCGAAGTCCTTACGTGCGCTAGACTTCTTTTCCTTGAACAAGTCAATCAGTGGCTTGGGGTGCTAGGGAACATATGGAATGAAGGTTGCAAGTCTCCAAACCACATGATACTTCGCACATATGCATGAACGACTTGGGATGATTCCAGAGGAAGCAAAACAAGCTTTCCCAAATTCACGGCGGCAACTTGCAACATATGCACATGAATTAGAGGAAGTCACTACTTTCATCCAAACATATGCTTCATGAACGAAACACGAAGATAATGCTTATAAAGTTTCCAATACTAGTGTAGCGTTCAACATGAATCATGGGGGAGACAAAATGCTGCTGATGGGCTCAACAACAACTCATCGGTATTTCCATATCACTGAACTTCCACCATCATGTGAATGATGTGATAGTATTGGTCAGACCAAAAGATGTAATGGTGTATGCTCGAGGGATCAACCACGAGTAAGACAACATTGCGAACATCGTTGGTTCTGATTTGACTTGACGATATCCCATACTCAAGTCAAAGTTTTGTCAAGGCAATAGATCCAACAACTGATCACGAGGACCAATTGATGAAGGTATCACCTTTCTTCAGCACACACACACACACAAGGATATCCCTTAAGATCGAACTAAGTAGATTAAGCTTTTATCTTCCAACTCTCCAAGTTGTTGTTTTAGCTTAACCAATTAGTCCAGGGGTATCCAACACAGGTTCTTGGGGAAAAGTGGTTTATCGGAAAACCAACTTGATCACGAACTCAACATAACGGTCAGGTGACAACCTGGTAACACTTCCGAGAAGATATCCGGAAAATCACGAACCACTGATATGTTACTAAGCTCGAGATCAATCTTGCTTTCAAGGCAAGACGATGTGATCAAAAGAGCAAGGGTTTGGCAGAATCCTAACTCATCGATCGAAGAGTGCACCAGAAATAAGGACTAGGTAGCACAATCTATCTTAGAATGATGATTCAATAACCAACACGCTAAGAGTGATATTAATGTCCATTAACTACCAAGCAACACGGTTGCTAGGAGTATTGATTTCGCACTTCATGGTTCACTTGTCGGTATTCCGGTTGCAACAACACGGAACTGAGGGATGAACAATAATGGTAAGAAGTATCACTGCGTCAAGAATTCATAAGAGAAGGTGCAATTCTCATGACGTTCCTATCGTAAAGTGGGTAATACTTCAGGGTAGAACAGAACCAAACGTTGGGTTGCATTTTGATCTGTGGAATACAAATGCTTTGACCCAATCCTGGATATGGATGAGGTACTGGAGTTTGTTTCTCCTAGTCATTCTGAAATAGTATGACTTGACGAACCACAAGAGTACTAGGCATCGATGAACACGAATGCACACATACTCCTGACTAGCAATTGATAGATGATGGTCGGAATACAAATGAAGAGGGACAACTCAAGGGGACATATATCTCTCTGAGTTGTGGATGCATAGATTAACATGTCGAACCAAGTTCACAGGTTTCTTCTAGATAATCCATGCAGAAAGGTAGAACTGGCAGAATCACAGTTATGAATGGAGAACTCCTCAAGAGTACTCTGATTGTGAGCTTTTGGTTCAAATAACTTCTGCCTTAATGGTTCATGGTATTTGGAAGAAGGAAATACCATGGACCTCGAGGACTGTCGCAAGGTTACTAATATCCTAAAGGAACTAGCAACACTATCAACATGAGGTAAGTAGGGTGAATCTCGGGTTCAAGAACCCAGGAATATAATACCTACTACTAAACGGCATCACGGGATGCTTTCGAGAATGATGGCCAGAATCATCACATTGGGAATACAAGACATGGCGAGATTACTAGATGACTCCCTAAAACACCTAGGGTCGTAATAAAAGCTCCAACATATATGTCGAGGCAACAGAGTACCTCAACTCACTGATTAAAGTGCTTAATCTGGCCCAAAGGACATCGGGATGGGAAGAAGGGATTTGCAAATGCATCAGACTAATTAGAAACCTAGGATGACTCGGACAGCATAATGGCTGTAAATGCTCAGAAAAAGATTTGAGACATTCACAAGGATTTGCATAGTCACTTAACAACATCATATCAAGGTTCTGGTTCAACTGACAACATACTAAAAGTAGTAGAAACTGAGTTGAGGCCTAGAACCAACAATCATATAAGTCTCTAACATAGTAACTCATCATCCTAATAGATAGATGAGAAGGCCTAGTTCTTAATCCCCATAGAAAGGAAGAGGATGACTCAGATCAGAAGGCATAAGGTATAAGGAGTAAAAAGAGCCTTACGTTCCCTTCCACAATCAATTCCCTTATATAACTAAAGCATTTCTAGACTCAACTTCGACCAGTTTGGCTTGGTAATCCTACAGGCAACCTGGCTCTGATACCAAAGCTGTCAGGACCCCGATTCCAAGTCACATCAATCTAGCCGGTAACACCTCATATCACTTTGCGGCCTCACACACGGTATTCCCACGGGTGTCACCTTACCATGGTCCGGGACCGTTTGCGCCTTTTGGCTCACGTATATGATAGTGTCGCTAGCATCCATATGACAGAGAACTCGGGCCGACATGGCTAGTCATGAACCCAAAGCGGCACTAACCTATGGGAACAGGCATACATGAATCACATCAAGCATGTCGGTCAGCAGCGTGTGAATCCGGGCTGTAGCGCTGGGCTAACAGGACTCCGGATGTCACCGCATGACATTTCCCCGAAGGGACAGACACAGGAACGAAGTGAAACACATGCCAGCCAGTCAAGTGTCCTGAGCAGTAGTGCTGGGCTAACAGGACTCCGGTGAACCGGGCTGTAGCGGACTACTATGGCTCATGGAAGCACTAGACTACATTTCCCCATAAGAGAGTCTGCCAAGGATAAACAACTAGATTGTCGGATCCCACACATACCAAGCATTTCAATCATACACACAATATGCTCGATATGTGTAAATACAACATGACATCACAACATAACTCTACGACTCAAAGTATTTATTCATTAGGCTCCGAGGAGCGAGGTATTACAAACATGGGTCTCATGACCCCACATTCAGAGCATACAAGTCAAAACACAAGCGGAAGCTTAACATGTCTGAGTACAGACATCTACAAATGAAAAAGGCTGAGAAGCCTGACTATCTACCAGATCCTGCCGAGGGCACAAGATCGTAGCTGAGGTATCAAGCTAAACGTCAAAGTCCACGCGGAACTACTAGCGAGACTGAAGTCTCTTTGCAAAACATAAATTAAACAAACGTGAGTACAAAGGTACTCAGCAAGACTTACATCAGAACTAAACTACATATGCATCGGTATCAACAAGGGGGGTGGTGGAGTTTAACTGCAGCAAGCCAGCTTTGACTCAGTGGTTAACCTGAACTACGATTGCAAGCAACTCTTTTGAGGTGGCGCACACGAGTCCACATATTCACCATTCAATACACCACTATGGATCCGCTCCCGTCTCCCTACGAGAACGCCATCCATAGCACTCACACTTATCTTGCGAGTTTTAGAGTATCCACTTTCACTTGTCTATGAACTGTTATAGGCAACCCAGAAGTCCATTACCGCGGACACGGCTATTCGAATAGATGATGTTAACCCTGCAGGGGTGTACTTCTTCACACACGCTCTCACCACTTACCGCCGTTTACACGACATGTACTCGACAACCTTCAAGCGGAAGCCCAATGAGGGTGTCGGCCACGGCCTACCTAAACACTCAAGTCTCTAGTCCAGGTTTATCGCCTATCCAGGTTCCATCCACAGGGAGTCCGGCCGAGGTTTCCACATACGGCCCGGAACGATGTGAACAGGGTTCCCGGGACACCAAACGGACGCCCGGTACACCATGCCACGGTGTATCTACCGCATCATAGCCCACCCCTAGGGTCAGCGCTACGCACGGCCGCCAACACATATCCTATAAACACCAGAAACTAGTTGCAACTCCTGGACAGAGCACAAGGGTGATCAAGAAGCCGAGAGGGTCCATTGGTTTCGGGCCCAATGCGTGGTAGTAACTGTTTCATGGATCACAAACACAGAACTCAATTCCTAAGAACGGTTTCAATGAGACAACCCAGCATGTACTCCTACATGGCCTCTCACCGCTACCTTTACCAAATCGTGTTCACACACTTGGCTCACACATTGTAGGACATGTTTACACACCTCCGGTTCATCCCCGATGAACCAGACCTGACATGACTCTATGCAATAGCAGGCATGACCAACAAGCATGAATGAGTAGGCACATCAGGGCTCAAACAACTCCTACTCATGCTAGTGGGTTTCATCTATTTACTGTGGCAATGACAGGTCATGCAGAGGAAAGGGGTTCAACTACCGCAACATGTAACAGTTGAATCGTTGTTGTCCTAATGTAGTAAAAGAGAGCAGGAGCGAGAGATTGGTTTGTATCGGAATGAACTAGGGGGTTTTGCTTGCCTGGCACTTCTGAAGATGGTATAGTTCTTCATCGGTGTCATCGATCTCATTGTCGAAACCACGTCTATCGAGAGGGGACAAATACCGGCAAACAAAGAGGAACACAATCAATGCAATGCAACAATTATGATGCATGATAATATCATGGCAATATGATGTTGATTGAGCTAATTCAACTAGCAACCATATTAAATGAAGTTGGTTTGAACCAAGGGTTCAAATTCAAACTCCATATGTGCTTATTTAAATGTCAATTATGCAAATTGCCCTGTACAGCAACCCTAGGTTGTTCAAACATGCATGCAAATGACATAAACAGATTCCTTGAATTTTTCTGATAATTTTTCATATATAATTTATTTCATTTGGAGTTACGGTTGATTTTATATGATTTTTAGAAGTTTAGGATATTTTCTGAAATTTCCTGAATTAAAATTAATCCAGAAAATGAGTTATGGCGTCAGCACTACGTCATGCTGACCTCAGCAGGTCAACAGGCGCCATCCAGGTCAAACCTGACCAGTGGGGTCCACTGGTCAGTGACCCAGTGCCGATTACAGCGGTTGACACGTGGGGCCAGGTCAACGGCCACGCTAGTAGGGTCAAAGTTGACACGTGGGTCCCACTGGGTTAAGAACTAATCTAAACCAAAAATTAGCTTAAGCTAAACAGGCACAGGGCCCACATGGCAGTGGCTCTAGGGGTGTTTAGCGGAGTCATAGAGCTAATTAAATCGGGCTTAGGCCGGCGGCTAACCGCCGGCGAGGCCAGAGGCGGCGGTGGGGCTCGGGATTGTGCTACGGGGCACGGTTCGAGCCGCGGCTAGGCGCGTTGGAGTGCCCTCGCCGGCGCGCATCATTTGGTGGTGCTAGCCGGGCCTGTGGTGGCCGGAGGCGACGGCTACAAGCTCGGCAGCGGCGGCCGGTGTTTGGGCGCAGGTGGTGCGGCGGCTACGGCGTGCAACAGAAGGAACAGAGAGGGGGGGAGGAGCAGGAGCTCACTGCGGTTGCGACGAGGCCAACGGCGAGCTCGGGGAGGAACCGGAGCGAAGCGGGGCGGCGAGGGGATCTCCGGTGGCCGAAGCTTCAAGGCGAGGTCGGGGGAGACGATGCGGGGCTTCCGGCGTCGCGTGAGTCGGCGATGACGAAGAGGGAGTCGCGGCGGACCTCGGGAACAGCTCAGAGAGGCGAGTGGGTGGCTGTGGACGCCGTGGCTTTGGACGGCGGCGACGGACGCGTTCGGTCTGGGCGAGAGAGAGGGAGCAAAGGAGAGAGGGCCGTGGGGGAGAGTGAGCGAAGCGGTCAGCGGGATCGGGACGGCACGCGGGAGTCGTCCACGCGTCCAGGGGCTCGTCGGCAAGCAGGAGGTGGCCGCGCATGCGTCGGGCACACGCCCGCGTCCTCCTGGCGCGGTGGAGAAGACGACAGGAGGCGCTAGGTGGGCTGGGCCAGCGAGCTGGGCCGGCTTCAGGTAGGTGGGCCAGGTAGTCCTTCTCTCTCTCTCTCTCTTATTTCTATTTTCTAATTTTCTGCAACTGTTTGGCTTTATAAAAGATGCTAAAGCACTTTGTAAAATGCTGCAATAATTTGTGGACACTCTATGGATTATTCTAGTGGCCCACGTTTAATTTCAGCATTATTTGAGCATTTAAATTATTTATAGTGTTTAAATGCCCAAATTCAAATACTTTAAGATTTAACTCAAAAATCCAGGAATGACCTATAAATATGTTCACCATTTTTGGCAGAGGTTTTCACCATTATCTGAAGTCATGAACATTTCCAAAGGGCATTCTGGGTCATTGAGAAAATATTTTATTTGGACCTAGTTTGATTTGATCTGGTGCTAGGGTTTGGATCAATCCCCATTTCAAGTTTCATGAAATTTAAACATGATTCATAGATGCAATGCCACAAGTTACAAGCAAACTCTAGGGTTGTGACACCCACGTCATCAGAAGCACGGCTACAGTAATCAGCAGTCGGCAAGACCCACCCGCGGCAGACGCGGCCTGTCGGCTCCGTACCGGACCAGTCGGCGGGCCCCAGCAGTCGACGGAGAAGATGGAGGCCAGAGGCACTGACGGTTGGGCCCGCGTCCAGCCGGATTACCATTGTACCCCTGGGGGGTAAGCCTATATAAACCCCCCCAGGGCACCCATGCAAAGAGTTGGAATCCATTAGCTCTAGACTAGATCATATAGGAGGGAGAGAGCTAGCCTTGCCCTCTCCTACCTCCTGGAAACAACTCAAGGAGCAACCGTGTAAACACTTTGCCATAGTGATCATGCGGAGACCCCACAGAGCAGCAGTAGGGGTATTATCTCCCCGGAGAGCCCTGAAGCTGGGTAAGATTCGCCGACGTGCATGTCTTCTCCTCATCCCATTTCCAGGCACCGGTGACGTTCTACTCGCCCCCACCATGATAAGCCATCCTTTGGCATATGTCGCACCCAACCCCTGACAACCGGCTTAAGTAACCCAGGTTATGAATTGATAATTCAATGTGTATGAAAAGTTAATATTCCTTGAACACTCAATGATCATCATACCTTAGTAGCTCGTACCTTTGGATCCGTGCACCACCGGCTTGAATAACCCGGGCGCTGTGTTGTCCAATAATTGATCCAGTGAAGAAAACCAGACTATCTCATTTGTAATATTGAAAACAACAAAAACTCAAAGGCAAGCAACAGATAATAAACATAACTTGAACTCTATAGTCAAAAGGTTGGGGGTTCCTGATTCGAATAGTAAACCGGACCAAAGGGGTTAAGCTAAGGTTCGAATACGACCATATAGCCCCCAGTGGCTTTGGCGTTGCGTCGATCAAGAGGGTACCGACAGCTATGTTCTCTTTGGTTCGAATATGACCTATGTTTGAACAGGAAGCCCCCAAATGACCTTGAGAGGTTTTTAACGACCCTGATTCTAATATGATCCAAGTCGGACTCAAAAGGGGTTAAGCTATGATTCAGATACGATCAAGAAGCCCCCAAGTGAGTTTGGCCTTGAGCCGATCAAGAGGGTTACGACAGCTATGTTCTCTTTGGTTCGAATATGACCTATGTTTGAACAGGAAGCCCCCAAGTGACCATAAGATTTACAGCTAGATTCGGATAAGATCATGAGCTGGACTAAAAAGGTTAAACTTGATTCAAATATGATCAGCTCCTTAATAGTCATTTGTGAATAAAATAATAATAAAGATGCATAGTCTTTGAAAAGAAAAGAGACCAATGGTCTTACTTTATTGCTTATATCGTATATACAATGTGAACGTATGTACATGTTGAGAGCCAGTGGCTCAGGTGTAATATGGCCGAAGTTGAGCAATGTTCCATGACCGGCGGGTCTCCTCTTCCGACTTATGTGAGTCTGCATGCTCTCGAATGTCAATGAGGTAGTAGGACCCATTGTTTAAATTTTTACTGACCACAAAGGGTCCTTCCCAAGGTGGGGATAACTTGTGTGCATCTCAAAGATCTTGGACGAGCCGGAGCACCAAGTCGCCTTCTTGAAAAGTCCTGGACTTAACCCGGTGGCTGTGATAACGACGCAGGTCCTGTTGATAAATTGCTGACCGCACTGCTGCTAAGTCTCTTTCTTCATCCAACAAGTCAAGCACATCCTGTCTAGCTTTTTCATTGTTAGCCTCAACATAAGCTGCCACACGGGGCTAGTCATGACGGATGTCACTGGGTAATACTTCTTCTGCTCCGTAAACCAGGAAGAAGGGTGTGTAACCCGTAGACCTGTTGGGTGTAGTATTGATACTCCATAACACTGAAGGCAATTCCTCTACCCAACAACCCGGCGTTCGCTGTAAAGGAACCATAATCCGGGGTTTTAGCCCTTTCAGATTTTCCTGATTGGCTCTCTCCGCTTGACCATTGGATTGAGGATGAGCTATGGAAGAAACATGAAGCTAGATGTGCTCTCACTGACAAAATTCTTCCATGGCCCCTTGGGATAGATTTGTTCCATTGTCTATGATAATACTGTGTGGAAAACTAAAATAGAAGATTATTTTTTCATGAACTGAACCGCCGTGGCTGCATCATGCTTACTCACAGGCTCCGCCTCAACCCATTTGGTGAACTTATCAACAGCTACCAAGAGATGCATCTTTTTATCCTTAGACCATTTGGAAGGTCCCACCATGTCGAGCCCCCAGACTGCAAACGGCCAAGTGATTGGAATCATCCGGAGCTCTTGAGCCGGCACATGCGCTCGTCGTGCAAATTTCTGACATCCATCACATCTACTGACCAGATCTTCTGCATCAGCTTGAGCCGTCAACCAGTAAAACCGTGACGAAACGCCTTGGCCACTAAAGATTTTGACCCGGCATGATGACCACAATCGCCTTCATGGATTTCACGAAGGATTTCTTGGCCTTCTTCGGGGGAAACACACCGTTGAAATGCTCCGGAAACACTGCGATGAAATAACTCTCCATCCGAAATCGTCATGGACTTAGACCGTCGGGTTATCTGTCGAGCCAGGGTCTCATCCGCTAGCAATTCTCCCCAGGTCATGTAAGCCAAGAACGGCACCATCCAATCTGGGATGACGTGAAGAGCCGCCACCAACTGCGCCTCCGGGTCAGGAACAACTAAATCTTCTTCTGTGGGCAACTTGACAGAGGGGTTATGCAAAACATCTAAAAAGGTGTTGGGTGGTACCGTCTTACGTTGAGACCCCAGCTGGCTCAAAGCATCAGCTGCTTCGTTTTTTCGACGGTTAATGTGTTCCACCTGATAACCTTTAAAATATCCTGCAACAGCATCGACCTCTCGGCGATAAGCCGCCATGAGAGGGTCTTTACAATCCCACTTGCCAGACACCTGCTGAGCCACTAGATCTGAATCACCAAGACATCTGACCCGGCTCAAGCTCATCTTTTTTTCCACTCAAAGACCATGGAGCAATGCTTCATACTCTGTTGCGTTGTTAGTGCATGGAAACATCAATCGTAACACATAACAAAATTTATCACCTCGTGGGGAAGTTAACACAACTCCATCCCCCGAGCCTTCCAATTGCCTGGAACCATCAAAATGAATAGTCCAATATGTGTTATCCGGATTTTCTTCTGGCATCTGCATCTCTGTCCAGTCATTGATGAAGTCAACCAAGGCTTGAGACTTAATCGCAGTGCGTGGAACATACTTCAGCCCATGAGACCCAAGCTCAAGTGCCCACGTGGCAACTCACCCTGTAGCTTCTCTGTTTTGAATAATGTCTCCCAAAGGAGCAGAGCTAACCACAGTGATTGGATGTCCCTGAAAGTAATGCTTAAGCTTTCGGCTTGCCATGAGCACCCCATAAACAAGCTTCTGCCAATGTGGATATCGTTGCTTAGACTCAATTAGCACTTCACTGACATAATAAACCAGCCACTGAACCGGATGCTCTCTGCCAGCCTCCTTGCGTTCTACCACCATAGCCACACTAACAGCCCGCGAGTTGGCAGCCACGTATAACAATAGCGGCTCTTTCTCAATTGGAGCAGCTAGGACCGGCGGCTCAGCCAGTTGTGCCTTCAGATCCTCAAAGGCGGCGTTCGCAGCATCACTCCAAACAAAAACATCTGTTTTCTTCATCAATTGATACAAAGGCATAGCCTTTTCCCCTAACCGGCTTATGAACCGGCTCAAAGCAGCCACACGACCCGCCAGTCGTTGAACATCATTGACGCAAGTTGGTTTGGCTAGAGATGTGATTGCCTTGATTTTCTCCGGGTTAGCTTCAATACCTCGATTAGACACCAGAAAACCCAAGAGCTTGCCGGCTAGCACTCCAAAAACACATTTGGCCAGGTTAAGCATCATCTTGTAAACCCGAAGATTATCAAAAGTCTCTTTTAGGTCTATGACCAAGGTTTCCTCTTCCCTGGATTTCACCACTATATCATCCACATAGGCATGGACATTGCGCCCAATTTGATTGTGAAGACAATTCTGCACACACACCGCTGGTAAGTCGCCTGGGCACTCTTAAGCCCAAAAGGCATAGACACATAGCAGAAAGCCCCAAAAGGGGTTATAAATGTTGTCTTCTCTTGATCCTTGACTGCCATCTTAATTTGATGATAACCGGAGTAAGCATCTAAGAAACTCAACCGTGCACAATCCGCCGTAGCATCAATGATCTGATCAATACGAGGAAGAGCAAAAGGATCCGTCGGACAAGCCTTGTTTAAATCTGTGTAATCTACACACATACGCCAGGGCCATTCTTTTTGAGCATGAGCATCGGGTTAGCTAACCATTCTGGGTGAAAGACCTCCACAATGAACCCAGCCGCCAAGAGCCGGGCCACCTCTTCTCCGATGGCCTTGCGCCTTTCTTCATTGAACCACCGAAGAAACTGTCTGACAGGTTTGAACTTTGGATTGATATTAAGAGTGTGCTCAGCGAGTTCCCTCGGGACACCCAGCATGTCTGAAGGTTTCCATGCAAAGATGTCCCGGTTCTCAAGGATGAACTTGATGAGCGTGCTTTACTATTTCGGATCCAAGTTTGCGCTGATGATGAACTGTTTGGATGAATCGCCAGGCACAAAGTCAACCATCTTAGTGTCATCAGCCGATTTGAACTTTAACTCCGGCTCATGCTCTGTTGTTGGTTTCTTTAATGAGGTCGTGTCCATCGGGTCAACATGATCCTTGTAGAATTTCAACTCCTTTGTTGCACAAACAGATTCAGCATAGGCAGCATCCCCCTCTTCACATTCCAAGGCTATCTTCCGGCTCCCATGGACTATAATGGTGCCCTTGTGACCCGGCATCTTGAGCTGCAAATACACGTAACACGGCAGAGCCATGAACTTGGCATAAGCTGGCCGCCCAAACAGAGCATGATATGGGCTTTTGATCTTAACCACTTCAAAGGTTAATTTTTCTGCCCTGGAGTCATACTCATCCCCAAAGGCTACCTCCAGCTTGATCTTACCAACTGGGTATGCCGACTTACCGGGTACCATACCATGAAAAACAGTGTTGGATTGTTTAAGATTTTTATCTGTCAATCCCATCCAGCGGAACGTCTCATAGTAAAGGATGTTGATGTTGCTGCCTCCATCCATGAGTACCTTAGTAAACTTGTACCCACCAACCTAAGGTACCACTACTAAAGCCAAGTGACCTGGATTATCAACCCGGGGCGGGTGATCCTCTCTGCTCCACACAATAGGCTGCTCCGACCAATGTAGATAACGTGGAATTGCCGGTTAACCGGCATTGACAACCCTCTTGTGGAGTTTCTGGTCTCTCTTACATAAACTGGTAGTAAAGACATGATACTGTCCGCTACTCAACTGCTTCGGGTTGCTCTGATAGCCGGATTGTTGCTGCTGTTGATTCCCTTGGCTGTGTTGCTGATTATATCCTCCCTGATGACCAGGATGACCCTGACCATGAAAACATCCTCCGCTTGAACCGGCGCCCGGGCCCTGAAAGCTGCCTCCACCTGAGCCGCCACCCGGGCCGTGACCCCCATCAAATGCGTTTGAATTTTTAAACGCCTTCATGATCGTGCAATCCTTCCACAAGTGGGTGGCTGGCTTCTCCCGGGTGCCGTGTCTTGGACAAGGTTCATTCAACAACTGCTCGAGGGTGGGGCCTGACCCGCCCGATCGAGGGGGTTGTCTGCCCATGCGCCGCTGATTACCGCCCTGCGCATTAGTATTAGCAACAAACTCATCAACCTTACGGTTATTACCTCCTTGATTCGCTGGGTTATGCTGGTGACCCTTGCCATTGTCGTTCTTCTTTCCCTTTGTTGCCTTTTCCTCATCAGATGCCAGGTCTTTGGTGGTATCAGAATCGACAAACTTGACAAGAGTCCCCATCAACGTTCCCATGTCGTTACAGTCACGTTTAAGCCGCCCCAACTTCTGCTTCAGAGGTTCAAAACGGCAATTTTTCTCCAACATCAAAACTGCTGAGTCGGCGTCCATTTTATTAGATGAATGTATTATCTCCTTGACCCGGCGCACCCAATGGGTTGTAGATTCTCCATCCTCTTGCTTGCAATTGGTCAGATCCACAATCGACATTGGCTTCTTACACGTGTCTTTAAAGTTCTGGATGAATCGTGCCTTTAACTCTGCCCATGAGCCGATGAAATTGGGCGGTAATCCTTTCAACCAGGTCCGAGCCGTTCCATCCAACATCATGGTAAAGTACTTGGCCATTGCAGCATCGCTAACCTCCAACAGCTCCATAGCCATCTCATAACTCTCAATCCAAGCCCCCGGCTGTAAGTCAGCTGTGTAGTTAGGCACCTTACGAGGCCCCTTGAAATCCTTGGGCAACCGCTCATTGTGTATGGTTGGGATCAGGCAAGGTACGCCTCCGGTTCTTGTAGCCACTCCTGCCTCAACCGAGGTTGCTGGATAAGCCGGAAAGGTTTGATGAGCCGCCTGCTCTGCTGCTATCTGAGCTGCCCGTTCCGCCTCCTGACGAATCCTCTCCTGATCCGCCAAGTTAAGGCTCCAGCCCGCACCAGCTCATGCCTATATGGCCGGTTGTGGTGCTGAGCATTACTTGACATCTCTGTAGACTCCATGTGCCTACTGTAACTCGGGCTCCGGCTTGGGCGAGGAGTTGAATGAATCCTGTCTCGACTGTAGGAGTATGCATCCTGCTGGGTCAAAGCTGTCTGAAGTAGTTCTCTTACTCTCCGGGTTTCAATTGCTGCTGGCGAGTCGCCTTCCATTGGGAGAGCTGCCAAACGAGCCGACGCCGCAATGAGATTCTCCATGGGGTTGGAGAAGTGACCCGGGGGTGTTGATATATAACGAGGAGGAGATGTATTCATGCGCGGCGGCTCCATGGTGCGTGGCTGAACTGGTGCATTGGGCGTCGTGACCCGGTTTGCCTCTGGCGGGTTGCTCACTACAAGGATTCCGGTCTATTGCAACAAAATTTATTGCTACAACTACCTTTTGTTGCAATAGAACATAATATTACCACAAATTCCCCGGTTGTGGTAATATGATACACGTACTGCCACAATTGAGTCTGGTCACGATAAATACTCATTTTGTTGCATAGAGGCCCCGTATTGCAACAAACTACACCATCGTTGCATTTTTGGTGGTGATATTGCAACAAACAAATTACGTTGCGCGAGACAGTCGTTTTGTTGTAATAGAGACTAGGTATTTCAACAAAATATCTATTCGTGGTAATATTCGGAAAGAAATTCCGACATCTGTGAGATGTTGCGTTAGTTCTAAATATCGTTGCAAAAACTTGGCTACCTATTGCAACAAAATATGTATTGGTCGCAATAGCGTACATTTAAAAAATGAAAAATATGGACAAGGTTTTATATAGGATGTAAAAAATTTAAATATACATTTAATTTTTTGTAATATACGCCAAACAATTTTTAAAAACATATTGAACATTTTTGTGATATCGGCTGAATTTGTTTTTGAAATACACCATGAATATTTTGTTGTATAAGTTGAAAATTTTCTTAATATATGATGAACAAGTCTCACATACAAGGCGAACAATTTCTTAATATACGATGATCATTTTGTAATACACGATGAATATTTTTATAATGCATGGCGAACCTTTTCATAATATCAGGTGAATATTTTCTTAATATACAATGAATATATTTTTAATACACGGCGAACCTTTTATATACTACAAAAAGGAAAACAAAGAAAAGAAATAGATAAAAAGGAAAATAGAGAAAATAAACCACAAAAAATGAATAGAATAGAATAAGCAGAAAAAAGAATAAGAACAAATAAATCAAGAAAAGAATAAAACCCGGTCATGGTTCCTAAAACCGGCCATGAATCTTCAAGAAAATTCCCGACACAAGATTCCCGCAACGAAGAAAACAGAGCGAAGCTGAATCGTGGAAGCGAAGAGGTTACTCGCTCTCACCGAAGCAGCGAAGATTGATGCTAACCGGGGGGCCTCCTCTTCAGCGCCCGCTGCATCGGTTACCGCTACTGGCGCCCGCAGACCACACGTAGCAGGCCGGTGTGGCGGGCCGGCCAGCAAACGCGGCGAGGAGAAAAAAAGTATCTGCTTGTGTACTGCGAAAAACAACACGGAATTACTTCTTGGAGAAGCAAGATTCGATCCCAGCCTGCCCACATCCGTAGCCGGCAGAATAACAACTACGCCAACTCTTTTCGTTGTTCATTTATTAGAAAACACGGTAATTGACAGTTCTTTTGGTATTATCATGTAGGATATATACCCAGTTTATTATGCGTGTTATTTTCTGATAAAAAATAAAAAATAATACACAATAAAAAATTTGAACTTGAGGAAACTTCAAATATTTGAAAATGGTTGTAAAAATTGGAAATAGTTCATTGGTTTTGAAAAAAACTGGATTTAGCCAAAAAGTTCATATATTTGAAAAAATATCATCAGTTGGACAAAACATCATGGATTTGAAAATTCATTCATTTCAAAAAATAAAAGTTCATGAATTTCAAAAATTATTCACGAATTATATGAAAAAGTTTTGCATGGATTTTAAAAAGTTCATTGAATTAGAGAAAAGTTCACGTAATTTTTTGGAAAAAAATTCATGAATTTGAAAAAAGTTCATTGATTTCGAAAAAAGTTCATCAACTTTAAAAAACATTATGAAAGTTGGAAAAAGTTCATCGATTTAGAAAAAAAAGGTTCATCAATTTTTTTATAAAAAAACTTATCAATTTTGAAGAAAGTTCATCGAATTTTGAAAAAGTTCGACAATTTCATAAAACATTCGCAAACTTGGAAAAAGTTCACTGATTTTGAAAAAAATTCATAAAAAAGTTATCTACTCCCTCCGTCCAAAAATACTTGTCATCAAAATGGATAAAAAATAATGTATCTAGAACTAAAATACATCTAGATACATCCCTTTTGTTCATTTTGATGACAAGTATTTCTAGACGGAGGGAGTATTTCTTAAAAAAAAGGTTATCAATTTTAAGAAAATAAGAAATTTCAAAGAAAGTTGATTGATTTTCGAAACAAATTCATCGAATTTCTAAAAAGTTATCAATTGTAAAAAAACATTCTCATACTTTGAAAAAAGTTCATTGATTTTTCAAAAAAGAAAAAAAAAACTAGACAAAAGAAGAAAGGAAGTGAAAAGCTGTAATTAAACAGATATGATGAGGTGGTGGCATGGTTGTTACCTTGACCATTGAATGAGTGATCGATGGTTCGATTCCCTCTCGTTGTCCTTTTTTTTGCTTTTTATTAAAACTCACTTTGTAAAGGTTCACTGCACTGTAGATCCCGGTTCACTGTACCGCCTGCTATTTACTCTGTTCTAATTTTGAAAATACGAATATATACAATGAACAATTTTTAAGTACACATTAAACATATTTTAGTGTATATTGAATAATTTTTTAATATGCATTAAATATTTTCGTAACATGGGTTGACCAGTATGCAAACACACATTGAACATTTTGTGTAATACTCTATATGCTGAATAAAAATCAAATACATAATTAACTTTTTTAGTATACAATATTTTTATAATATGTATTAAGCTTTTTTCTATACCATGAACTTTTTCTTAATATTTTCGTAACATGGGTTGACCAGTACGCAAATACACATTGAACATTTTGTGTAATACTCTATATGCTGAAGAAAAATCAAATACATAATTAACACTTTTACTATACAATGAATATTTTTATAATACGTATTAAGCTTTTTTCTATACGATGAACATTTTCTTAATATGAAATAAACATCTGTGTAATACACATTGGACTTTTTTTTGCCTTTTATTAAAAATCACCTCGTAAAGGTTCACTGTACTGTAGATCCTGGTTCACTGTACCACCCGCTATTTACTCTGTTCTAATTTTGAAAATACGAATATATACGACGAACAATTTTCAAGTACACATTAAACATATTAAAACTCACTTTGTAAAGGTTCACTGCACTGTAGATCCCGGTTCACTGTACCGCCTGCTATTTACTCTGTTCTAATTTTGAAAATACGAATATATACAACAAACAATTTTTAAGTACACATTAAACATATTTTAGTGTATATTGAATAATTTTTTAATATGCATTAAATATTTTCGTAACATGGGTTGACCAGTATGCAAACACACATTGAACATTTTGTGTAATACTCTATATGCTGAATAAAAATCAAATACATAATTAACTTTTTTAGTATACAATATTTTTATAATATGTATTAAGCTTTTTTCTATACCATGAACTTTTTCTTAATATTTTCGTAACATGGGTTGACCAGTACGCAAATACACATTGAACATTTTGTGTAATACTCTATATGCTGAAGAAAAAACAAATACATAATTAACACTTTTACTATACAATGAATATTTTTATAATACGTATTAAGCTTTTTTCTATACGATGAACATTTTCTTAATATGAAATAAACATCTGTGTAATACACATTGGACTGTAAAGGTTCACTGTACTGTAGATCCTGGTTCACTGTACCACCCGCTATTTACTCTGTTCTAATTTTGAAAATACGAATATATACGACGAACAATTTTCAAGTACACATTAAAAATATTTAATATAT
The DNA here is from genome assembly GCF_018294505.1 of Triticum aestivum. NCBI lineage: Eukaryota > Viridiplantae > Streptophyta > Magnoliopsida > Poales > Poaceae > Triticum > Triticum aestivum. The sequence continues at coordinate 25,455,905 of NC_057803.1, read as the reverse complement.
ATTGAATAATTTTTGAATATGCATTGAATATTTTCGTAAGATGGGTTGACCAGTACGCAAATACACATTGAACATTTTGTGTAATACTCTATATGCTGAATAAAAATCAAATACATAATTAACATTTTTAGTATACAATGAATATTTTTATAATACGTATTAAGCTTTTTTCTAATGTGTATTACAAAAATGTTTATTTTATATTAAGAAAATGTTCATGGTATAGAAAAAAACTTAATATGTATTATAAAAATATTCATTGTATACTAAAAATTTTAATTATGTATTTGATTTTTATTCAGCATATAGAGTATTACACATGAACATTTTCTTAATATAAAATAAACATTTTTGTAATACACATTGGACATTTTTTTACACAGTGAACTTTTGTATTATACCAAAAATTTGAAAAAATAAAAAAATAAAAAAATACAAATACAAATACAAATACAAATAAAAAATAGAAAAGAAAAAATGAAAAGAAAAGAAAAAAAATGAAAAATAAGAAACAGAAACAGAAAAAATGTAGAACCAGTGAAGCTCGACCTTGGGCTAACCCAAACTGGGCGTCGAGACTAGGCGCTTTCAGCGATGTCGTGGCTCCTTCATGCACGCACGCGTCAAAATAGGATCTGCCTAGACCTAGTGATTCGGCGAGATTGCAATGAAGGTCGGTGGACGTGTGGTCAAACTAGAAAGAATGAGAAGAGAAGTAGGGCTATATTTGCTCATGGGCTAATTTAGAGTGGTAGTATATTCAACCCAGTATTTAGAGGACCAGGCGACAGAGTTCCGGGTCAATTGAATTTTGACAGTTTTCCAAACTGTTTGCAGAACTGAAGTGTATTCTTTACCAGGACCTTTTGATGAGTGAAGAAATTCAATTCCAATATGATTTATTTAGACAAACTAGACGTACATGGCCTCTTTCTCCGTAAATAGATCTCCATCCGAGTTCAGGCTATCGGGTCTTCCTTGGATTGGATTATATTGGATCAGCGTCATTCTTGCACTAGAAGCTCCGGGTGAGTTTGTAGCCTGGGAGCGCCGGTTACGGTTAGCTAGGGTTTGCTAGCTGGAAAATGTCGAATATATGTGGTTGCATTTAATTTTGATTGTATGATTAACATGATGACCCCCTATATATTTAGGTATAAACTACATGTTGATCTGGGACAAAGATGATGATGAGCTATGGCTCTATTCCTCCCACATGTGCGGAAACCACAAGACTTTAGATGGAGATGATCTATATATGTTCTTGGTTTAGGTATTCCCATGTCAGGATCTAGTATGCCCTGATAGCTACTCTTTCTCCCATGTGATTCCAGTATGCACAACGCCAATCTTTCCCTTGCGAGATTCTACATCAACGTGGCCGCCGGGTCTTCCTTGGATTGGGTTATACTGGATCGGTGTCGTCCTCGCACTAGAAGCCCCGGTGAGTTGGTAGCCCGGGAGTGTCAGTTATGGTTAGCTAGAGAGATCGGTTGATTAGCTAAGTTTTGCTAGTTAGAAAATGCAGAACATATGTGGTGGCATTGAATTTTGGTTATATGATTAACATGATGACCCGTTATATATGTATGTATAAACTACTTGTTGAGCTGGGACAAAGATGATGATCAGATAGATGAGCTATGGCACTATTCCCCCATCTGTGTGGAAACCACAAGACCTCCAATGGAGATGATCTATATATGTTCTTGGTGTGGGTATTTCCATCGGGACCTCCGTGGAACCACATGACGTCCCTGGCCATCGGGCCTTCTTTGGATTCGATTCTATTAGATCGACGGACTGGCCGATAAGAAGAAAGTGGTTTTCATCACGTCCTTCGTTTTCTTTACCATCTCCCGTCTTATCACCCCATCTCAAGATTGAACCGTGAGATCAGGACCGACATAGATCGATCGTCTCATCACCCCATATCTACTTATGTTTTTTTTTCTGCGCGAGTACAACATAATAGTTTTAAAGTGAGGGTGATATGAGGTTTCTGTCAATGAGTGTAGCACACACCACCTCCATTAGCCTTGCCGGCTCGGTGCCTCGTCTGTTGTTCTTGTGTCGACTGCATAGTCTCCCCGCCATGACAACTGTCATGTACGATTGCCAACGACGAGGACATCTATCTCGGCCAGTCAGCGAAATAACCTTTTAATGAACAAATTTTAGTAATATTATTTTCAGCACCAGCTATATTCCATATTGATTCGATTTTTTTCCTAATTTATTTCACTATTCTAAATGTTCTCTTAAAAATTACTTTCTAAAATAATAATTAAGCATGTACTCTGCTCTACGGAAATAATGTTAACCTTTCTGCTAAAGCCCTCAGTTTCCCTTCAATTTTTTTAATTTCGCACCAAATAATTTGGTCGTGTCTTGCGCCAAAAAAATCTTAACCTCCCTGCTAAACACCCCTCATAAGTACTCCCGATTATTTCTCTTCACCATATCGTGAAGATTGGGTCTGAGCTCTCTCGTTCCGGTTCCTCCCTCCTCACGGCGTCATGACGGCGTCGACACCGCGGATCACAACGGAGTCCATTGAACATACAGTCTATCAGGTTTTTCCTTTGTCCCAAATCTCCTCCTCGTAGATGTGCAGCGCAGCGCCCCCTTTCCATCGTAGAACTACCACGCCGCCGGCCGCCGTGCAGCACTCCTCGGTCTCGCCTCCGGCATGGCCGCCGGGATGCAATAGCCCGCCTCACCTTCGTACTACAACAACCCCCGAGATGCAACATGCTCCCTCGCCGGCGGTGGCGGCGGCGCACACGCCGAGCTGGGAGACGGTCGACCTGCTGTCGTTGATGCCGTCCACGGCCTCGGCCACGACGACCGCGGCCATGCCCGGCGGCCGGGACCACAACCACGACTCCGGTATTTCTGTATTTTGGAGTGTTATGCGTAGTCTGATGGTGCCTAGTCTAATGGTGGAATTGTGTGTGCTATTACTGTTCCAGAATGTGCCTGTGTTGTTCTTACCAAGTTTTCTGAAGCATACCACATTCAGGCAAGACTGAAGCATACTGCCACATTCTGCTTATTTAACCATGGTAGTAGACTACTAGTAGTTTGCTTACCACATTCAGGCTAGATTACTGCATGTGTATGCATTTGGGAGTAGCCTTGTCAGGATGCTAATTGGTGTGTCATGTCTATGCTTCAGAGCTTCAGTATAGACTTGATTATATGTGCTCTGCTTTGATCTTTAACGCCTAGCTTTTAATTTCTAAATCAAAATCATAGACATATGCTATGCTAAAAGACTTCTGTTTTGCATGCTCCTGTTCCGCGCGGTATAACACAATCTGATTTCATTTAATCTTTTAAGCCTTTCTGCAAGGTACACAACTTGCTCGCTACAGAGGAAAGAGATGATGCACATTACTCCTTTCTGCAAGGTACACAACATCCTTAAATCTTAATCACTTATCTAAATGGTGCAAATTGATAATGCTAAGTCCCTTACTTGTTTTTGTGTTCAGTAAAGAAAGGATATGTTCTCATAACAAGGATGGAAAGTATAACGTCCTACAAAAACCAATATGGACAACACAGATCTGGTAAAATGTTTATGACATTTAAGCTACCTCTAACATTTGCTATAATACGAAAAATCCTGGATCGCTTAATCTTCAAAACTGTTAATTCTTTTACAGGAACTCAAGAACAACTTGGTACTCATGTAGCTGCTAATGACATGTGTGCACTGGATGAATGGCCATCCCATGCTCGCCGCAACCGTGCACAACTATGGAATGGTATTTTTTTTAATATTTGTGTCCTTGTTTCTTACTCCCTCCGTAAACTAATATAAGAGCATTTAGAATACTAAAGTAGTGATCTAAATGCTCTTATATTAGTTTACAGAGGGAGTACAATGTAATACTGATTACTGCAATAATTCTTGTATGGTTTGGGTTGTAGAAAGTGATGGACAGAATAAGAAAGGGCGAGGTGTACTTTTCGTATTTAGGACAAAGCATTTAAAGAGGTTCAAAACAAAGAAAATGAAACTGAAGGTCCAGTTTCCAGTGAACATAGAAGCAATATTTTCCAGACCGCATAGAAAGGCACTCCGCAATGCAACTCATCACAGCCTCATGGGTATGGATACATGGCCAAACCACCAAGTGGTTCTGAAAAGGATTAAATCACAATTTGAAGAGCAAGCACGTGCTACAGCAGAGATCCAAAAGGTAAACTCTGAGCTCAGCCATCAGGTCACCAAATTACAAGATCAATTACAAGCTGAACGTGAAAGCACACAAGAGAGGATTAACTTCGAGCGTGCTGAGAGAGAAAACCTTGAGGAGAGCTTAAAAGAAGAGCGTGCTGATATGGAAAGATTGTTGGAAGAGGAGCGAAGATCAACATTGAAATTTGAGAAAAACATGATGGCAAAGTTTGCACAGTTATCCCAACAGACGCAAACACATCAGGTGATTAGTCATATGCTTGCAAATTTGTAAGATTTATTTTGCTTGCTTCATTGCTAAAAGTGCACTTCTATTTGCAGATGAATAAGAAAAGGACTAACAAAGAATTAGTAATCCAAACTTGCAAAATACTCTTTTACAGACCGCTAGTACTACTGGGACTCTTGGTACAAGGCACAATGTAATTGCTCCCAATACGCTCATACAAGCTGCAACAATTCGAATGTTTCGAGCAATGGTAAGTGGTAAGTCACAAGCTTGGTTTGTCTTCATGTTGACCTTTATTTGATACGCAAATAGCATTCATAATGTGCAATTGTCTGCTTGCTTGCACTACTGTATTTTGTTGTTGTTGAAGCACATAAAGTAGGGAAGCCAGAAATAGAACAGTTTTCTCACCATTAGTAATTGTGAACTTGCGCCAGCATGTAGGTGTTTCGGAGAAGTTTAGATGTTTTATTAATTTATTTAGGTAATTATTCTAGTGTTTGAACTACAAATTCTTTTGTGAAATTATCCAATTCTTTTTGCATAGCACCTGATTGTTAATGGAGTGGTACATCAGGCACAAGCATTTTCTTGCTAGTTGTTGTAGTCATAACAATTGGGCAGAAATGTACTATGCATGCATGAATATAGTAATTATACAATTGTCATGACAGTGGTTATATCTTTATGCTAATTAGTCGTTGTGTTGTTTCTTTCTTTCTTGACTAATTATTTTCTATTTTCAGTTAACTTGAGCTAACTAAAATTTTGATTTCTTCATTGCAGGATCCAAAGATTAACTAGAATGTACTCTAGACCATGGACAATTTACTCTTCGCTCTTAATTAGGTTGGCACATTCAGTATGTTGAATGTGTGCTTATATTTCAGTTTCATTTGATGGATATTGGCTATGCAAATATTGATATTGTATGAATGTACATCATATATGTATTATCTGAATCATGTAATTGAATGCATGTATATTTTTTTTTGGTTGCAATAGGCTATTGCCACAACCTATTTCTGGTTGGAACATGGTGGCACAATGAAGAATGTTGCGTTGCATCAAATCTTAGTTGCCACACCGACCTATTTTGTTGCACTAGGCTATTGCGACAGTACACTTTATATTATTGCAATAACTTATCACTACAAACAGGCAGTCCATTGAGATAACTACTTGTCGCCACCAATTCAGTTTTGTTGGAATAGTCCTTTCGCCACGAAAAGTCTGTATTGTTGCAACAGCCTCTCACCACAAATGTCTTGTCTGTTGTGACAACTATTTATCACCACCAAAATGATTATGCTGCAATTTTAGTATCACCACGTCCGGAGAGTCGTGGCCTTACGTTACTAGGGTATTGCCACAATTGACTATTACCACGAATGAGCATGCGCCACAAGAAAAGAGTTGTTGGCATAGGTTATTGCCACAAATCCCGGCACGATCTAGCACCTGTTGCATTAAGCTATCGCCACAAACAAAATTGTGGCATAAAAATGCGAGCTGCCATGAGGTAAAATGTGGCAATTTGTCACATGATTGTTGCAATAGCACACTTTCTTGCCACATTTATTTTTTGTGGCAATAACCTATTACCATGTGTCCTGTCGCAATGGCTGGCAACAAACATCATGTTGTGGCAATAGGTACCTATTGCGACAATTGGGCACTTATTGCGACGAATGATTTTGTTGCAATAGACCCGGATTCTTGTAGTGGCTCCCTCCAGCTCCGGGTGTATGGAACAGATTCCTTGGATCCAGCGTTAGAGGCAGACGCGACTGAGCTTTCTGGCGCCTCCTCCTCATGACCTCGTTTGATGCATTAAGATCTACCGAGAGCCGGAAGGTTTCTGCTTGAAGCTGCTGAGCACGAGCATCCAAAGTTGCTCGTTCCGCTGCCATCCGGGTTTCCTCCGCGGCTAGATTTTCCTTAGCTTGCACCATCTCCTCCCACACGCGTGCCACTTCCGCGTCATGGTGGGCTTTATCCGCCGGCTCTACCGCAGCGGTTAACAGAGTCGTCAGTTTATCCATGAGGTCCATGAGAACCTGAGCCGGGGGCACGCGGGGTCTCCTGACCCGGTAGCTGCCGACCCGGTGGCCGCCGCTGTCGCTGTGGTGGAGTTCTGCCCGGGCTGTGTCCCTGCCATAAAGACTCCGGCCCAATTCGACGGCTCAAGGGGGTCCGGAATACTGCTGCCATCGGAACAGCCCCCGAGCATGCCGTCTTGCAGTTGATACAATGAGTCTGTCTCACCTGTTGATGATGCAGTATCAGAGCAGATGGCCGTCTCCCCGCCTTCCATCGATCCTTCGGAGTATTCACCACCATGGACGCAGCCCACGAAAGCATGCTTCACAACGGATTGAACACGGGCTGACCCGGCGCGCTGAGCCGTTTCGATGAGGTTGGTGTGGACGTCCGGCTCAGGGCCTGACTCGCCGATCCGGCCGATGAAGACATGAATTCCGCCAAAGGGGACCCGGTACCCGTACTCGATCGAGCCGGCCTCGGGGCCCCAGCCTTCATCGTCGATGTAGAGTTTGCCGTGATGACTCTTGGTCATCCAGCCCACAACGTATCCTTTGAGCCCTTTGAAGTTGCCCTTTAAGAACTCAAATCCACCGTGTGTGGGCCCCACAATGGGCGCCAACTGTCGTGGAGTTGACACGGCAGATGTCCTAGAGCAAGGACTTAGTTGTAGGGCCATCGCACTCGGAAGCTTAAAGGGGTTAATCGGGACAAAGGACACAAGAGAGTTTTATACTAGTTCGGCCCCTTACGATGAAGGTAAAAACCTACGTCTAGTTGTGATTGGTATTGCTGAGGTTTCGATCTCCAAGAGGCTCAACTCGCCGGCTGGGTTCTCGACTTGTTGTCTCTTGCCCTAAACCGCCATCGGGTCGTCCCCTTATATACACGGGTTGACGCTAGGTGGCCTACAGAGTCCCGGCCGGCTCATAATCGTGTCCGGCTCGGTGACTTTCTTTACATGCCTTTCTATACAAGTATTTGCCGTCCATATGGCGATTTACAATAACGGGCCTTAAGCCGACCCGAGGCCCTTGGGCTTTCTATATGTTTAATAAACTATTATCTTGACTGTATATTGGGCTTCTTATGTAACCGCCATTAGGGCTAACCCGGCCCCTCCTGGGCGGGTCATACTGGTAGTAGTATCCCCAACAGGATCCATGTATGAAAACAAAGTGTGGACTTTGGTTGACTTGCCCGATGATCGACAAGCCATAGAGAATAAATGGATCTTCAAGAAGTAGACTGACGCTGACAGTAACATTACTGTCTACAAAGCTCGATTTGTTGCGAAAGGTTTTTGACAAATTCAAGGAGTTGACTACGATGAGACCTTCTCACCTGTAGCGATGCTTAAGTCTGTCCGAATCATGTTAACAATTGCCGCATTTTATGATTATGAAATTTGGCAAATGGATGTCAAAACTGCATTCCTTAATGGATATCTTAAAGAAGAGTTGTATATGATGCAACCAGAAGGTTTTGTCGATCCAAAAGGTGCTAACAAAGTGTGCAAGCTCCAGCGATCCATTTATGGACCGGTGCAAGCCTCTCGGAGTTGGAATATACGCTTTGATAGCGTGATCAAAGCATATGGTTTTATACAGACTTTTGGAGAATCCTGTATTTACAAGAAAGTGAGTGGGTGCTCTGTAGCATTTCTGATATTATATGTGGATGACATATTGTTGATCGGAAATGATACTGAATTTCTGAATAGCATAAAAGGATACTTGAATAAGAATTTTTCAATGAAAGACCTTGGTGAAGCTGCTTATATATTAGGCATCAAGATCTATAGAGATAGATCAAGACGCATAATTGGACTTTCACAAACCACATACCATGATAAAGTTTTGAAGAAGTTCAAAATGGATCAAGCAAAGAAAGGGTTATTGCCTTTGTTACAAGGTGTGAAGTTGAGTCAGACTCAATGCCCGACCACTGCAGAAGATAGAGAGGAAAATGAAAGTCATTCCCTATGCTTTAGCCATAGGTTCTATCATGTATGCAATGCTGTGTACCAGACCTGATGTGTGCCTTGCTATTAGTTTAGCAGGGAGGTACCAATGTAATCCAGGAGTGGATCACTAGACAGCAGTCAAGAACATCCTGAAATACCTAAAAAGGACTAAGGATATGTTTCTCGTTTATGGAGGTGACAAATAGCTCGTCGTAAACGGTTATGTCGATGCAAGCTTTGACACTGATCCGGATGACTCTAAGTCACAAACCGGATATGTCTTTTTATTGAATGGTGGAGCTGTCAGTTGGTGAAGTTCCAACCAGAGCGTCGTGGCGAGATCTACGTGTGAAGCGGAGTACATAGCTGCTTCGGAAGCAGCAAATGAAGGAGTGTGGATGAAGGAGTTCATATCTGATCTAGGTGTCATACCTAGTGCATCAAGTCCAATGAAAATCTTTTGTGACAATACTGGTGCAATTGCCTTGGCAAAGGAATCCAGTTTTCACAAGAGAACCAAGCACATCAAGAGACGCTTCAATTCCACCCGCGATCAAGTCAAGGAGGGAGATATAGAAATTTGCAAGATACACACGGATCTAAATGTTGCAGACCCGTTGACTAGGCCTCTCTCACGAGCAAAACATGATCAACACCAAGACTCCATGGGTGTTAGAATCATTACCATGTAATCTAGATTATTGACTCTAGTGCAAGTGGGAGACTGAAGGAAATATGCCCTAGAGGCAATAATAAAGTTGTTATTTATATTTCCTTATATCATGATAAACATTTATTATTCATGCTAGAATTGTATTATGCGGAAACTTAGTACATGTGTGAATACATAGACAAACAGAGTGTCACTAGCATGCCTCTACTTGACTAGCTCGTTAATCAAAGATGTTTAAGCTTCCTAGCCATGGACAAGAGTTGTAATTTGATGAACGGGATCACATCATTATAGAATGATGTGATAGACTTGACCCATCCGTTAGCTTAGCACTATGATTGTTTAGTTTGTCACTATTTCTTTCTTCATAACTTATACATGTTCCTATGACTATGAGATTATGCAACTACCGAATACCGGAGGAACACTTACTATGCTATAAAATGTCACAGCGTAACTAGGTGATTATAAAGATGCTCTATAGGTGTCTCCACTGGTGTTTGTTGAGTTGTCATAGATTGAGATTAGAATTTGTCACTCTGATTGTCGGAGGGTATCTCTGGGCCCTCTCGATAATGCACATCACTATAAGCCTTGCAAGCAATGTGACTAGTTACGAGATGATGCATTATGGAATGAGTAAAGAGACTTGCCGGTAATGAGATTGAACTAGGTATTGAGATACTAACGATCGAATCTGAAGGAAATATGCCCTAGAGGCAATAATAAAGTTGTTATTTATATTTCCTTATATCATGATAAATGTTTACTATTCATTCTAAAATTGTATTAACCGGAAACTTAATACATGTGTGAATACATAGACAAACAGAGTGTCCCTAGTATGCCTCTACTTGACTAGCTCGTTAATCAAAGATGGTTAAGTTTCCTAGCCATAGACTTGAGTTGTCATTTGATGAATGGGATCACATCATTAGAGAATGATGTGATGGACAAGTCCCATCCGTTAGCTTAGCACTATGATCGTTTAGTTTGTTGCTATTACTTTCTTCATGACTTATACATGTTCCTATAACTATGGGATTATGCAACTCCCGAATACCAGAGGAACACTTAGTGTGCTATCAAACGTCACAACGTAACTGGGTGATTATAAAGATGCTCTACAGGTGTCTCCGATGGTGTTTGTTGAGTTGACACAGATCGAGATTAGGATTTGTCACTTTGATTGTCGGAGAGGTATCGCTGGGCCCTCTCGGTAATGCTCATCACTATAAGCCTTGCAAGCAATGTGACTAAAGAGTTAGTTACATGATGATGCATTACGGAATGAGTAAACAGACTTGTTGTAATGAGATTGAACTATGTATGAGGATACCGACGATCGAATCTCGGGCAAGTAACATACCGATGACAAAGGGAACAACGTATGTTGTTATGCGGGTTAACCGATAAAGATCTTCGTAGAATATGTAGGAGCCAATATGAGCATCCAGGTTCCGCTATTGGTTATTGACCAGAGATGTGTCTCGGTCATGTCTACATAGTTCTCGAACCCGTAGGGTTCGCACGCTTAATGTTCGATGACGATTTGTATTATGAGTTATGTGATTTGATGTACCGAAGGTTGTTCAGAGTGCCAGATGAGATCACGGACATGACGGGGATTCTCGAAATGGTCGAGACGTAATGGTCGATATATTGGAAGGCTATATTCGGACATCGGAAAGGTTCCGAGTGATTCAGGTATTTTTCCAAGTACCGGAGTGTTACGAGAATTCGTCAGGGGAATTAGTGGGCCTTAATGGGCCATACAGGAAAGGAGAGAAGGGCCTCAAGGGGTGGCCATGCGCCCCCCATGGCAAGTTTGAATTGGACTAGGGAGGGGGCGACACCTCCCTCACTTTCCTTCTCCCTCTCCTACTCCTTCCCTCTCTCCCCTCTTGGAAAAGGAAGGGGACTCCAACTAGGATTGGGCATCCTAGTTGGACTCCCCCTATAGGTGTGCCCCTCTTAGGCCGGCCTCCTCTTTCCCCCTCCTTTATATACGTGGGCAAGGGGCACCCAAAGGCACTCCAAGCTTTGTCTTAGCCGTGTGCGGTGCCTCCCTCCATAGTTTTCCACCTCGGTCATATTGTCGTAGTGCTTAGGTGAAGCCTTGCGTCGGTAACTTCATCATCACCGTCACCACGCCGTCGTGCTGAGAAAAATCTCCCTCGGCCTCAACTGGATCAAGAATTCGAGGGACGTCACCAAGCTCAACATGTGCAGATCGCGGAGGTGCCGTGCCTTCGGTACTTGGATTGGTTGGATCAAGAAGACGTTCGACTACATCAACCACGTTACTAAACGCTTCCATTTTCGGTCTATGAGGGTATGTAGACATACTCTCCCCTCTCGTTGCTATGCATATCCTAGATAGATCTTGCGTGATCATATGATTTTTTTTGAAATACTGCGTTCTCCAACAGAATCTCGTGCAAGTAACATACCGATGACAAAGGGAACAACGTATGTTGTTGTCAGATCATGGGTTCCGGCAAAAATCTCAAGGTTCGAACACTGGGGTGTGGGCGAAGATATCCACCTACTGATCCACGTCCTAACTTCGCTAAGATCTCAAGGGCTAACTCGACGAACTCGCAACCCAAAGGACACAAGATTTATATCGGTTCGGGCCACCGTTGTGGTGTAATACCCTACTCCAGTGTGGTGGTGGTGGATTGCCTCTTGGGCTAAGGATGAACAATACAAGGGGAAGAACATCCTCCCGAGGAGAGGTGTTCTTGTGCTAGGTGGACTTGTGGTTGTTCGGATCTCTCCAAGATGAGTTGCCTCCTACTATGGTGGCTAATCCTATTTATAGAGGCCCTGGTCCTCTCCCCAAATATTGAGTGGGAAGGGAGCCAACAACGGCCAATTCGCAAGGGGACAACTAGTACAGCTTATCCTAACAAAAGCAGTCTTCGCCTGCTAAAGGCTCTGGTGGTGACGCCGTCTTGGGCTCCACGGTGACCTTTGTCTTGCGATCCTTCTGGTCTTGGTATCGTTGCACCGATATGGAAACCTTTGCTTGATGCCTCGGTACTCTGGGTCTGTGCTTGCCTCCTTAGCACCAAAGAGGAAACAAGGACACTGTGTGCGCTGGTGCCCGCCTGGCCTTGGTCGTCATGGCTCACGTCATTGGAACCTCGCGAGGTTTGCCTAGCCTTGATCTCTCCGCCCCTCGTGAGCCGGCCTGGAGAGGCCACTCTTGAGGAGGTCTTTTGTCGTCTGCCTCACGAGGCTTAGCCCCTCGCGAGGGTCTTGCGTCCTTTCTTGTGAAGATGGGCCATATGGGCCCGCTCACAGAGCCACGCCGTGGGCCGCCGGCAGGCAAGTCTGGGGACCCCCGTTCCCAGAACACCGATAGTTGTTATGCGGTTTGAACGATAAAGATCTTCGTAGAATATGTAGGAACCAATATGAGCATCCAGGTTCCGCTATTGGTTATTGACAGGAAGTGAGTCTCGGTCATGTCTACATAGTTCTCGAACCCGTAGGGTCCGCACGCTTAACCTTCGATGACGATCGGTATTATGAATTTATGTGCTTTGATGTACCGAAGGTAGTTCGGAGTCCCAAATGTGATCACGGACATCACGAGGAGTCTCGAAATGGTCGAGACATAAAGATCGATATATTGGAAGGCTATGTTTGGACATCAGAATGGTTCCGGATGAGTTCAGGCATTTACCGGAGTATCGGGGGGGGGGGGGGTTACCGGAACCCCCCGGGGAGTCAATGGGCCTTATTGGGCCTTAGTGGGAGAGATGAGGAGGCGGCCAGGTGGAGGGCGCGCCCCCCTAAGCCCAATCCGAATTGGGTGGGGGGCCGGCCCCCCTTAATTTCCTTCCCTCTCTCTCCCTCTTCCTTCTTCTCCTACTCCAACTAGGAAAGGGGGGGAACCTACTCCTACTGGGAGTAGGACTCCCCCTTGGGCGCGCCATAGAGATGGCCGGTGTAACGCCCCGGATACAACTTTTCATATTTGTACTCCGACTCTTGCCTTTTCCGGAGATGTGTTGTGAGTTTCCCTTCATGGTAGGGTTTTGTCTTCACTTTGTTTTTTGTCCATGTCATGCATTTCATATCATGTCATCATGTGCATCGCATTTGCATACGTGTTCGTCTCATGCATCCGAGCATTTTCCCCATTGTCCGCTTCTCAATCCGACACTCCTACGTTCTCCGGCGCCCCCTTTTGTCTCTTTTCGTGTGCGGGTGTTAAACTTTCTCGGAATGGACCGACATTTGCCAAGTGGCCTTGGTACACCACCGGTCGACCGCCTGTCAAGTTTCGTGCCATTTGGAGTCCGTTTGATACTCCAACGGTTAACCGGGGAACCGTAAAGGCCTCGTGTGTGTTGCAGCCCAACACCCCTTCAAAGTGGCCCAATAACCCATCCAAACCCCCTCCATCCTCTCGGTCGTTAGATCACGATCGTGTGGCCGAAAACCACACCTCATTTGGACTTTCCTAGCTCCGTCTATGTATAAATAGGTGCCTCCCCTCCGAAATTCGTGCAGATGAAACCCTAGTCCCGCTCCCCTCGCGCCGCCCGACATTTCCTTGCCACCGACGGACATATCTACCACCGTTGCCCGGCCACTCAGGGGCTGACACGTGTCCCGCGCCGCCCACCAGCCGCCGCCGGCCCGCTCGGCCTGTGCGGGGCCTCCGCGGCACGCCCGCGCCGCCGCCCGAGCGCCACGTTTCTCCGCCGCCCGCGCCCCTGCGCGAGGAGCCGCGCCGCCCCGTGCCTCCTTCGCCGGCCACCGCTGCCCCTCGCCACTGTTCGTCTTTGCCGCGCCGCCCCGCGCCTCCTCTGCCGGTCGCCGCCTCCCCTCGCTGCCGTTCGTCTTCGCCGCCACGCCGGACCTCGCGTCGGACCGCGCCGCGGTGCCGCCCAGTCCATCTCCGGTGAGCACCCCCCCTCCAACTCCGGCCGCTGCATTGTTTTCTCCGGCGAACCCCTTCTCCGGCGAGCCTCCTAAACCGCGCTGCCCGGATCTGGATCTGAGAAACCTAGGGTTGACTTCAAATTTCCTCAAGTATTTTTTTTGCATTTTCAAGCACTATTCATCATGCCATAACTGTGTCATCGTAGCTTTGTTTCTTGTGCATAATATATAAAATTGTTCATAGGGATGTCCTCTTCATTTTGTTCCATTATGACATGCTTGTTTGAGTCCATCTTGATGCCCAAATTGTTGATGCAAGAGTGCTATAAAATGTTAGGTGCCGATTCTTAACAGATTATGAGCATTTGTCATTTTTGCCATGATTATTGTGTGCTGCATATGGTCATGAGCTCTACATGTGTTTTGGGCTATGCCATGCCATCTTTACAGGGGTGTATGCCATGTATTTTTGTGATCAACGTGGTGACTAGCACAAGCATGCAAAGTAGCTCTCGTGATATTGCTAATTTCAGGGAGTTAGAATTTCACTAAGTCATTGCTCTGCTGTTATTTTTATGCCATGTATTCATGTTGCTATAGAGAGATCCATGCTTCTTTTGAGTATGTTCAGTAAGGATGATTTGGACATATGGTTGTGCGATATCCATCCATGTCCCTTTTTGCATTTATGGAGTGCCCTAGCATGACTCAATCTTGCTCTACTTTTGCTATAAAATGTTCCTGGCAGATTGTTTACGTGTTAATCAATTTTTCCAAGGTTGTTGTAGTTGATCCAAGCATGCTATAAACTTGTTCTTGCTTTGCTTGGCTTCATGATCATGTCTTCTTTCTGGTAGTATGCTTAGCTTGTCATGCAATGCCTTGTGATGAGTGAATCGAGCTCGCAAACATGCCTTCATAATTCTGTTTTTGCCATGCCCAGTTTTCTGCTAAGTCTGAAATTGTTAACGAAACTTGCTATGTTTACATGGGTGCCATCATATTTTCTGTGCCCTTTTGGCTTATGGTCAGTAAGGGACTTTTGTTATATTCTTTGCGTTGATCCATGCCATGCCTTGTATTGCTATGTTCTATTCCTGTAGCATGTTGTTATCTTGCTCTAAACATTACTTCCTCATGTTAATTCCTGGCATGTTACTTTCACTAAGTCTGTGATGCTGATATCTTTTGCCCTTTTGCCATGCTTGTTTGACCCTGCTCTTGTGTGATTTAGCCATAGCTCAGTGTTCATCTTTTATCAAGCATCTTGAGTAGATCACTGCCATGTGCTTTGTTGTTATGTTGGTGTGCCGTAGCTTAGTTTCTTGTTACATTCTAGATGGCATCGTGCTGTTAATCGCAGAATTGTGCCATTATTGTTTTGCTTGCCATTTGCAAACCGTGCATCCAATTACGGTGATCTTTATATCGATTTCGACCGAAATCATCTCATCTTTCCAGCGGCACTCTTGGTTTGCCAAGTTAAGGCCTGGTTCAATCTTTCCCTTCCGGAGCACGCATAGGCATTGCACATCACAACCCGCATATCATGTCATGTTTTGCATCATGTTGCTTGCGCATTGCACCGTGGTTGATTGTTGTTTTCCTTTTCTTGTGTTCTTGCTTTGGGTAGAGCCGGGAGACGAGTTCGTGTTCATGGAATCCATTGAGTATGCTTACGAGGATAAAGCTTTCGTCAACTCGGAGAACTTTGCAGGCAAGATCACCATACCCTCGAAATCACTTCTATCTTTGCTTGCTAGTTGTCTGCTCTATTGCTATGCCGCGATACCTACCACTTGCTATATCATGCCTCCCATTTTTCCATGTTCAGCCTCTAACCCACCTTTCCTAGCAAACCGTTGTTTAGCTATGTTACCGCTTTGCTCAGCCCCTATTATAGCGTTGCTAGCTGCAGGTGAAGATGGAGGTGGTTCCATGTTGGAACATGGATATTCTTGGGATATCATTATTATATCTTGTTTACTTTAATGCACCTATACACTTGGTAAAGGGTGGAAGGCTCGGCCTTATGCCTGGTGTTTTGTTCCACTCTTGCCGCCCTAGTTTCCAACATACCAGTATTATGTTCCTTGATTTTGCATTCCTTACGCAGTTGGGTTATAATGGGAACCCCTTGACAGTTTGCCTTGAATAAAACTCCTCCAGCAAGGCCCAACCTTGGTTTTACCATTTGCCACCTAAGCCTTTTTCCCTTGGGTTCTGTAGACTCAAGGGTCATCTTTATTTTAAACCCCGGGCGAGTGCTCCTCTGAGTGTTGGTCCAAACTGGGTGATGTCCGACGCCCCCAGGGCAACCAGGGTTTATGCCAACACGACGTGTTGCCCATCCGGTGTGCCCTGAGAACGAGATACATGCGACTCCTATCGGGATTTGTCGGCACATCGGGTGGCTTTGCTGGTCTTGTTTTACCATTGTCGAAATGTCTTATAACCGGGATTCCGAGTCTGATCGGGTCTTCCTGGGAGAAGGAATATCCTTCGTTGACCGTGAGAGCTTGTGATGGGCTAAGTTGGGACACCCCTGCAGGGTTTTGAACTTTTGAAAGCCGTGCCTGCGGTTATGGGCAGATGGGAATTTGTTAATATCTGGTTGTAGAGAACTTGACACTTAACTTAATTAAAATGCATCAACCGCGTGTGTAGCCGTGATGGTCTCTTTCCGGCAGAGTCCGGGAAGTGAACACAGTTCTTGTGTTATGCTTGGACGTAAGTAGTTTCAGGATCACTTCTTGATCATTTCTAGTTCACGACCGTGCTTTGCTTCCCTTCTCGCTCTCATTTGTGTAAGTTAGCCACCATATATGCTAGTGCTTGCTGCAGCTCCACCTCACTACCTTTTTTCCTACCCATAAGCTTAAATAGTCTTGATCGCGAGGGTGTGAGATTGCTGAGTCCCCGTGACTCAAAGATACTTCCAAAACAGTTGCAGGTGCCGATGATGCCCGTGCAGATGACGCAACTGAGCTCAAGTGGGAGCTCGATGAAGATCGTGTTCATTGTGTTGTTTCGTTTCCTTTCGATCAGTAGTGGAGCCCAGTTGGGGCGATCGGGGATCTATGCATTTGGGGTTGTCGTTCTTTATTTTGGTTCCGTAGTCGGACCTTGATTGTATCCTGGATGATGTAATGTTATATTTATGTATTGTGTGAAGTGGCGATTGTAAGCCAACTCTTTATCCCTTTCTTATTCCGTACATGGGATGTGTAAAGATTACCCCTCTTGCAACATGCCTACTATGCGGTTATGCCTCTAAGTCGTGCTCCGACACGTGGGAGATATAGCCGCATCATGGGTGTTACAGCCGGCCCCCCCTCCTCCCTTCCTTTATATACGGGGGAGGGGGGCACCCCATAGACACACAAGTTGATTGTTCAGCCGTGTGCGGTGCTCCCCTCCACATAATTCCACCTCGATCATATCGTTGTAGTGCTTAGGCGAAGCCCTGCGTCGGTAACTTCATCATCACCATCATCACGCTGTCGTGCTAAAGAAACTCTCCCTCGGCCTCAACTGGATCAAGAGTACGAGGGTCATCATCGAGCTGAACGTGTGCAGATCGCGGAGGTGCCGTGCGTTCGGTACTTGATCGGTTGGATCGCGAAGACGTTCGACTACATCAATCGCGTTTCATAATGCTTCCACTTTCGGTCTACGAGGGTACGTAGACATACTATCCCCCTCTCGTTGCTATGCATCTCCTAGATAGATCTTGCGTGATCGTAGGAAATTTTGTGAAATAATGCGTTCCCCAACACTTATCTGCCAAATACTTGGGGCAGTTGCACTTCCAATGACCAGTCCCTTCGCAGAGGAAGCACTCAGTTTCAGGCTTGGGTCCAGACTTGGGCTTCTTCCTGGGAGTGACACTTGCTTTCCATTCTTGTTGAAGTTCCCCTTCTTTCCCTTGCCCTTTTTCTTGAAACTAGTGGTCTTGTTAACCATCAACACTTGATGTTCTTTCTTGATTTCTACTTCCGTAGAGCATAGAGAAGAGCTCGGGAATTTTCTTATCCATCCCTTGCATATTTAGTTCAGCATGAAGCCTTTGTAGCTTGGTGGTAGTGATTGAAGAACTCTGTCAGTAACACTATCATCCGGAAGATTAACTCCCAGCCGAGTCAAGTGGTTATGATACCTAGACATGGATGAAATAGAGGAAATAGACTTTGTTAGAGCGCCTACAGTCGAAATAGGGACTTGTTCATCGTGAGGGGTGTGGCATACCGCAATATAGGACTCCATGGCCTACTGTTCATCCACCGTCTATGGCCTTGCCCAAGCCTCCACAAACTATTGTACGTCCACCGTCGGCTTCCACCAGCCTCCATCTGCTACTATTCATCCATGGGCTACTGTTCATCCTGCCTCCACAGGGTCCTGTTCATCCACCCCAACCGGCTGGAGTGTGGCGGCCACCTCGGGGTCCTGCTCATCCAGCTGCAATGGACTACTACCATGGGGTCATGTTCATCCAACCCCACCGGGAACTATTCTTCCAGAAACAACCAACCGACTCGACTCATTCTATGTACCGCGCACACGGTAGCAACAGTCACTGTTCACCAAGAGGCAACCCAACACCGGTTGGCTAGCTATGTCTCACACGGGAGTTCCATCAGCTTCAGTAAGCAGCAGCAGCTAGCTAGCGATCGATCGCTCGCGTTCAGTTAGAAGCAGAAGTGTCATGGAGTTAACACGACAGATGTCCTAGAGCCAGGACTTAGTCGTAGGGACATCGCACTAGGAAGCTTAAAGGGGTTAATCGGGACAAGGGACACGAGAGAGTTTTTATACTAGTTCGGCCCCTTACGATGAAGGTAAAAGCCTACGTCTAGTTGGGATTGGTATTGCTGAGGTTTCGATCTCCAAGAGGCTCACCTCGCCGGCTTGGTTATCGATCTGTTTTTTTTCTCCTCCTAAGCCGCCGCCGGGTCGTCCCCTTATATACACGGGTTGACGCCAGGAGGCCTACAGAGTCCCGTCCGGCTCATAAAACGTGTCCAGCTTGATGACTTCTTTTATATGCCTTTCTTTACATATGGCGGTTTACAAATGTTGGGCCTTAAGCCGCCTTTGGGCTTAGGCCTTCTACAAATATAAATAACTATCATCTTGAATATTGCTGGGATTCTTTTGTAACCCGCCATTGGGGTCGACCCGGCCCCTCCTGGGCGGGTCATATCTGATAGCTATATCTCCAACATTAGGCCCCAGGTTGACTTGAACTTTGTTCTTTGTCAATCTTCAACACTTAAACGAAACCCATCTTCCTTTGTCCGAAAGAACCTTGTAACCTGCCATGACGTCATCTTCTGAAAATATGAAAACCTGTTATGACATCATCTTCAACGGATCTTTTATTTTTAGTGTCTTCTGAGAATCGAGGCGTTTGTTTAGCTGGATAATCATTATTTTGGTCCTCCCTTGATTTTTGCGCCCGTCTGTTCGCATCTACCCTTATAAATAGGCACGCGGCCGGTTTTTTCCATTCTCCTCTCTTTGTCATCTTCTTCCTCTCGCAACCTTCGCCGCTACTCGAGCTCCGCCGCCGCCGCAACTCTCATCGTCATCCTCAAGCTTGGCCGCTGCATCACCCTAAGTTCGTCCAGAGAACACAGCGACTCTTCACGGCAGGCCTACATATTGTAAGTTTCTTCTCTCACACACACCTAGATCTGTTCTAGGTTTGCGAGTTCTTCAGTGTTCTTTGTCTGTTCGCCACGGATCATCTTGTAGATCTTCTCCGCAACTTCTTTTGATCCAAAAAAGAAATATAACTCACGCGGTAGCTGTTTGGCATTCATTTTTGATATCAGTAGATCCCTTTTACCTGTACGGATGCTTCTTTATAGCCGACGAACTCATCTATACTAGGTTTTTAGGTCTAGAATATTTCCTTTTTGGAACGGCCATTTGATCCAAGATAATAACGACAGCTTGGTAAAACTTGTTTAAGCCAACACTTAGCTGAATCTGCTTTCTGATAGAATCTGTAGTCATGGCGGCTTACCGCTCCGGCTTTATTTTCCTTATATGTCATTAGCCCTTAGTTAAGCCACCATTGCTTGTTTTACATCTTCAACTTTTAACTGTTAACCTAACCGTAAAATGAACCAGCACATTGTTATTTCTTTTTCAGTTCCTTGCACGTCATGCCGTCAAAGACACCCACCGTCTGTAACTGGGTCCCCTCATCCATAACTGAGGAAAAGCTAAAAGAATTCTTTCTTATTGGGTTTCTGCCTTCAAAAACTGTCATGTCTTATCGTGCTCCTGGCCTGGAGGAAGAATGCCCGAACCCAAAAGACGGAGAAGTGATTGTCTTCACTAACCACATGAACCATGGTTTCTCACCGCCCGGTTCAAAATTCTTCAGAGAGGTCCTTCATTTTTTTCAAACTCCATCCTCAGGACCTTGGACCCAATTCCATATCTAACATTTGTAATTTCCAAGTGCTCTGTGAGGTGTATCTTCAGCAAGAGCCGACCGTAGAGCTGTTTAGAGAGTACTTTTATCTGAACTGGCAGAACGAATGCACCAACGGTCCTAGCTTAGAACTTGGAGGGATCTCAATTCGGCGCCGTCAGGGTGCTGTCTCCCCTCTCATAGTTTTACCACGTCACCCAAAGGACTGGAACCAAACATGGTTTTACTATCAGGATATCTCTCCAGCAAATGAGAAGCCGTTGTCGGGTTATCGCTCCGGTCGTCTAGACTCCAAGTTCACCCTTCCAGATAAACTCACCGTTGCTGAACGCAAGAGGCTGCTTCCATCCATCAGAAGAATCAACGCTTTGTTGGGGAACGGTTTAACCGGAGTAGATCTGACCCGCTGCTGGATCTCATGGCGGGTTATTCCATTAAGCCATCGATCAAAACTGATGTATGAATATGGTGGAGGCCCGGACGACTCTCTTCGTCACAGCCCAGTTGACCTCCCAAAGAAGACATTGTTTCAATGTCAAATCTGTTGGTGAATGGAAAATATGAAGACTGCATCATTGTTGGGTTGAATCCCTTCTGCAAGCTCAACCCGGTACCAGAAGTAAGTATATTCTGATCTTTTTTCCTTTGTGTTTTGCCTAGCTATATTACTTGAGCACTGACCTTCCTTCTTGTCTTTGCAGGCCAATTCTGACTTTTGGAAGGTGAAATATGACCACAAGGCTGCCAAGAAGGCGAAAGCCGCCGCCATGAACACCAAGAAGACGACCCGGAAGTCAAAGAAGAAAAAGAAAACCACTGTTGAAGATTTAATGAAACTTGACGAGACGTCTGACTCGGAGGTAGCCCTTGATTCCCTTGGCCAATTTTTTAACAATCTTATTGACACTGATCCTTGCCAGGATGACATTGGGCCAGTCAGGCCGGGGAAGCAGAGGTAACTATCATTTCCTCCGACTCAGAGCCCTTACCAAGACACAAAGTTCGACAAGTGATCCGCAAAGTAAGGTTTTCTAACCCCTTAGTTCACTTGGATCCCAACTTTCATTTGAAAAAGCAGCTACATGAAAACCGCCGTGATGTTGGATTTGAAGATGAACCGGCCGTCGTTCTTCAACAGACCCCTCAGAAACGCCTGAATGAGGTTTACTTATTGCTGTCTTTAACTTATTTTAATGAATCTTGCTCCTTGTATTTATTTTAACTCTTTTATTTTATCCTTTCAGGAGGTGTCTCGTTCCTCAGGCGACTCATCACAAACACAATTCCCGGCTTTCAAAACTGCTCCGGGTAATCAGAAATCCTTCTTTCTTCCGGGTTGCTCAATTGTATCTTTATGCTGACAATCCTGCAATACTTTTCCTTAGCGGCCAGGCTAAATCCAAGAAGGCAAAGGTGGCAAAACCGGAAGAAGACCTGCCAGTGCTAACATCTGATCCGGCCAGGCCGCCTTCTCCATTGGCTAACGCCCCAGAACACCCGTCTATTGACAATGAGGCAAACCCTCCTGAGCCGACTTTTGATGAAGCCATAGTGAATCCCTCTACAGCTGGCCCGTCAAGCTCAACCAACCCGCCGTCTCCAACTACCCAAGATGTTCAAGTTACTGGGAGCCGCTTTGTTGAGCCGGGGAACCCAACCGTGTTGGCTCGCTGTACATCAAAGCAAGAGGCGTTGGAGAGGCAGAAAGGTCACTTTGACATTGCCAATTACGACCGTCTCAATGCTAGTGATATTTTATCCGGCTATCTCAGTCATGTACACTCCAGTTGCGAATCCGAGATTGAGATGGTCAAGCAGCTTCAGTTGAAGTATGAGGTACGTTTCTCCGGTTTACTTGTATTCCTTCAGCCGCCAAGTCTTCAGATTATGAGAGAACCAGAATAACCTGTAGACTTTGAAAATATAGGCCAAGAATTTTACCTATGAATCTTTGCTTGACTTTAATAAAACAAAGCTTCACTTGTAGTCCCTAAGGACCGGTTCATTTTGATCACAAATGAATCGGTACTTTGTTTTAAAATTGTTTTTGAGGTCGTCTTAAAAGTACTTAATACTCCGGCTTAACCTTGATAAACTTGCTGAACTGTATACATTAGCCCCCAAGTGCCAAGTGCTGTTACTTTGTAAGGGACTTGGTACTTTAAATATGTTTGTAAATTCATAGAAAAATTTGATTTGGCATACATTAGCCCCCAAGTGTCAAGAGGTTTTCTGTAAAGTACTCGAGACTTGAATCTTGAACGTAAAATTTTGAATTTGAAAACTATTCTTGACTCATCTGAATGTTTTACAGAATGCCTTGCCTGAATTGAATTCTCAATTGACTGACGCAAAGACCCGGCTAGCAAGTCAAGAGTCAAAAATCAAATCTTCCACCTCCAAACTGCAAGCAAGCCTTTCTGCGACGGAAAATTTGAAGACCAACTTTGCTGCCGAGGAGAAGACTTGGGACAATGAGAAAACACTTTTGACCCGACGAGCTGAAACAGCCGAAACAGCTTTGAAAGAAATTTCAACAGAACTGAACGGGTTAAAGGGCCGTGTGTCTCAGATGGTAGCTGCTATCTTTGGTAAGCTGCCTGACTTGACCTTTTGTATATTTTTTTTTGCCAAAACAGAGTATAATCCGCCAATTAATTCTGTAAAAATTTACGCAGGTCCTCGAAGTAAGAATCTGAGCCAAGACCCGTTGATTAAACTGAAGGCAGTATACACCTTGGTTGAACAATTGTATATTGGTGCACAACGGGCTCTGGCCACTATCTCTCCTACAAATCAAGGACCCAACCGGCTCAGCGATGTCCTGGAGAAGCTATCCATCCTTCCTGCCAGATTCCAAGAAGTAAAACGCTCCTGCGCGCGAGCCGGAGCTTTGACTGCCCTAAGCCGCTCCAAGGCTTGGGTGCTAGACCTAGACCCGGCGGACGTAGCAAGAGGTTACCCTAATGTGAAGGAGGATGGGTCTCCGTTTGATCAGGATGATTTCATAGCTTGCGTACGCTAAGTCCGGCCTCAGGCGACTAGTCTTGGAGATGACATCAATGTTGACAAGTACCAGCCGGGTTTTGATAGTGAAAATAAGAAGATGGCCACTCCTTCATACAAAGTAGCAGATCTGATCCCACCAGTGAGAGAAGATACCTTTGCCCCGGAGATTGACCCGATCGGCCTGATTGATGACGAAGTCGAATTTGTCGCCATGAATGGCTTTGATTGGTCAAAATCCAACTTCCAGCAAACAAAAGGTGGTGAACCGGCGAGGGAGGGACGATGATCATCTTCATGGGCTTATAAAGCCATGTAATAACTTAGTTGCTAAAACACCGCATGTTTGCTTATGCCATCGCACATAAAATACTTCTATGTGAATCTGCTTCTAGATGTCAATGTATGCATCGTTTAATGTTTGTCTCTGCAATGTTTGAACTCTGTTCCTGTGAATACAAGGAAAAGACTGGCAAGGCGGTTTAGAACCAAACGAGCTTAAACACCTAATTTACAGCCAATATATTTACCTCAATAAAAAGCACAAACAAATATAAATAAATGATAAGGGTTAATAGTAACTCTTGAGTTAACGCAGCAGGTAAGCACGTATAAGTAAGAACCATACCTTGTCCTTGTTGATCCTTAGATCGCTGGTTTAAATAATCCGGGTGATGAACTTTGGATCCTTGAACCAACGGCTTGAATAACCCGGGCAGCTGTGTTGTCCAATAATTTAGCCGGTGAAGAAAACCAGGCTATCTTATTTGTAATATTGAAACAACAAAAGCTAAAAGGCAAGCAACAGATAATAAACATAATTTTAACTCTGTATTCAAAAGGTTGGGGGTTTCTGATTCGAATACGATCAGTAAACCGGACCAAAGGGGTTAAGCTAAGGTTCGAATATGACCATATAGCCCCCAGTGGCTTTGGTGTTGCGCCGATCAAGAGGGTACCGCCAGCTATGTTCTCTTTGGTTCGAATATGACCTATGTTTGAACAGGAAGCCCCCAAATAACCTTGAGAGGTTTTTAACGACCCTGATTCGAATACGATCCAAGTTGGACTCAAAAGGGGTTAAGCTATGATTCAGATACGATCAAGAAGCCCCCAAGTGAGTTTGGCCTTGAACCGATCAAGAGGGTTACGACAACTATGTTCTCTTTGGTTCGAATACGACCTATGTTTGAACAGGAAGCCCCCAAGTGACCATGAGATTTGCAGCTAGATTCGGATACAATCATAAGCTGGACCAAAAAGATTAGACTTGATTCAAATATGATCAGCTCCTTAATAGTCATTTGTAAACAAGAAATAATAAAGATGCATAGTCTTTGAAAAGAAAAGAGACCGATGGTCTTACTTTATTGCTTATCATAGTATATACAACGTGAACGTATGTACACGATGAGAGCCGGTGGCTCAGGTGTAGTATGGCCGAAGTTGAGCGATGTTCCACGCCGGCGGGTCTCTTCCTCCGACTTACGTGAGTCTTTGTGCTCTCGAACGTCAATGAGGTAATATGACCCATTGTTTAAGTTCTTACTGACCACAAAGGTTCCTTCCCAAGGTGGGGATAACTTGTGTGCATCTGACAGATCCTGGATGAGCCAGAGCACCAAGTCGCCTTCCTGAAAAGTCCTGGACTTAACCCGGCAGCTGTGATAACGACGCAGGCCCTGTTGATAATTTGCTGACCGGGCCGCTGCTAAGTCTCTTTCTTCATCCAACAAGTCAAGCGCATCCTGTCTGGCTTTTTCATTGTTAGCTTCAACATAAGCCACCACATGGGGCGAGTCATGATGGATGTCACTAGGCAACACTACTTCTGTTCCATAAACCATGAAGAAAGGTGTGTAACCCATAGACCTGTTGGGTGTAGTATTGATACTCCATAACACTGAGGGTAACTCCTCTACCCAACAACCCGACGTTCGCTGTAAAGGAACCATAAGCCGAGGTTTTAGCCCTTTCAGATTTTCCTGATTGGCTCTCTCAGATTGACCATTGGATTGAGGATGAGCTATAGAAGAAACATCAAGCCGGATGTGCTCTCACTGACAAAACTCTTCCATAGCCCCTTGGGACAGATTAGTGCCATTGTCTGTGATAATACTGTGTGGAAAACCGAAACGGAAGATTACTTTTTTCATGAACTGAACCGCCGTGGCTGCATCACACTTACTCACAGGCTCCGCCTCAACCCACTTGGTGAACTTATCAACTGCCACCAGGAGATGTGTCTTTTTATCCTTAGACCTTTTGAAAGGTCCCACCATGTCAAGCCCCCAGACTGCAAATGGCCAAGTGATTGGAATCATCTGGAGCTCTTGAGCCAGCACATGCGCTCGTCGTGCAAATTTTTGACATCCATCACATCTACTGACCAGATCTTCTGCATCAGCGTGAGCCGTCAACCAGTAAAAACCGTGACGAAATGCCTTGGCCACTAAAGACTTTGACCCGGCATGATGACCACAATCACCTTCATGGATCTCACAAAGGATGTCTTGACCTTCTTCAGGGGAAACACATCGCTGAAATGCTTCGGAAACACTGCGATGATACAACTCTCCATCTGAGATCGTCATGGACTTAGACCGCCGGGTTATTTGCCGAGCCAAGGTCTCATCCGCTGGCAACTCTCCCCGGGTCATGTAAGCCAGGAACGGTATCGTCCAATCTGGGATGACATGAAGAGCCGCTACCAACAGCGCCTCCGGGTCAGGAACAGCTAAATCTTCTTCTGTAGGCAACTTGACGGAAGATTTATGCAAAACATCCAAAAAGGTGTTAGGTGGCACCGGCTTACGCCGAGACCCTAACCGGCTTAAGGCATCAGCCGCTTCATTCTTTCGATGGTCAATGTGCTCCACCTGATAGCCTTTAAAATGTCCTGCAACAGCATCAACCTCCCGACGATAAGCCGCCATGAGAGGGTCCTTGGAATCCCACTTGCCAGATACCTGTTGAGCCACCAGATCTGAGTCGCCAAGACATCTGACCCGGATCAAGCTCATCTCTTTTGCCACTCGAAGACCATGGAGTAAGGCTTATTCTGCTGCATTGTTAGTGCAAGGAAACATCAAACGTAACATGTAACAAATTTTGTCACCTCTTGGGGAAGTTAAGACAACTCCAGCCCCCGAGCCCTCCAACTGTCTGGACCCATCAAAATGAATAGTCCAATACGTGTTGTCTGGTTTCTCTTCTGGCATCTGCATCTCTGTCTAGTCATTGATGAAGTCAACTAAGGCTTGAGATTTAATTGCAGTACGTGGAACATACTTCAAACCATGAGACCCAAGCTCAATTGCCCACTTGGCAATTCGCCCAGTAGCTTCTCTATTTTGAATAATGTCTCCCAAAGGAGCAGAGCTAACCACAGTGATTGGATGTCCCTGAAAGTAATGCTTAAGCTTCCGGCTTGCCATGAGCACCCCATATACAAGCTTCTGCCAATGTGGATATCGTTGCTTAGATTCAATTAACACTTCACTGACGTAATAAACCAGCCGTTAAACCAGATGTTCTTTGCCAGCCTCCTTGCGCTCTACCACAATGGCCACACTAACAGCCCGTGAGTTAGCAGCCATGTACAACAATAGCGGCTCTTTCTCAATCGGAGCAGCCAGGAACGGCGGCTCAGCGAGCTGTTTCTTCAGATCCTCAAAAGCAGCGCTCGCAGCTTCACTCCAAAGACACTCCAAAGACCCACCAGCCGCTGAACATCATTGACGCATGTTGGTTTGGCTAGGGATGTAATTTCCTTGATTTTCTCCGGGTTAGCTTCAATACTTCGGTTAGACACCAAGAAACCCAAGAGCTTGCCGACTGGCACTCTAAAAACACACTTGGCTGGGTTAAGCATCATCTTGTAAACCCGAAGATTATCAAAAGTCTCTTTCAGGTCTGTGACCAAGGTTTCCTCTTTCCTGGATTTCACTACTATATCATCCACATAAGCATGAACATTGCGCCCAATTTGATTGTGAAGACAATTCTGCACACACCGCTGGTAAGTCGCCTGGGCACTTTTGATCCCAAAAGGCATAGACACATAGCAGAAAGCTCCAAAAGGAGTGATAAAAGTTGTCTTCTCTTGATCCTTGACTGCCATCTTAATCTGATAATAACCGGAATAAGCATCCAAAAAACTCAACGTGCGCAACCCGCCATAGCATCAATGATCTGATCAATACGGGGGAGAGAAAAAGGATCAGCCGGACAAGCCTTGTTCAGATTGGTGTAATCCACACACATACGCCAGGTGTCGTTCTTTTTGAGCACAAGCACCGGATTAGCTAACCACTCTGGGTGAAAGACCACCACGATGAACCCAGCTGCCAAGAGTCGGGCCACCTCTTCTCCAATGGCCTTCCGCCTTTCTTCATTGAATCGCCGGAGAAACTGTCTGACAGGTTTGAACCTTGGATCAATATTAAGAGTGTGCTCAACGAGTTCCCTTGGGACACCCGGCATGTCTGAAGGTTTCCATGCAAAGATGTCCCGGTTCTCACGGATGAACTCGATGAGCGCACTTTCCTATTTTGGATCCAAGTTTGCGCTGATGATGAACTGCTTGGATGAGTCGCCAGGAATAAAATCGACCATCTTAGTGTCATCAGCTGATTTGAATTTCAACACCGGCTCATGCTCTGTTGTTGGTTTCTTTAATGACGTCATGTCCGCCGGGTCAACATGATCCTTATAAAACTTTAACTCCTCTGTTGCACAGACAGATTCCGCATAGGCAGCATCACCTTCTTCACACTCCAAGGCTATCTTCCGGCTCCCATGTACCGTAATGGTACCCTTATGACCCGGCATCTTGAGCTGCAAATACACATAACACGGTCGAGCCATGAATTTGGCATAAGCCGGCCGCCCAAACAAAGCATGATATGGACTCTTGATCTTAACCACCTCAAAGGTTAATTTCTCCGCTCTGGAGTCATACTCATCCCCAAAGGCCACTTCTAACTCAATCTTCCCGACTGGGTATGCCGACTTACCAGGTACCACACCGTGAAAAACAGTGTTGGACTGTTTAAGATTCTTATCGATCAATCCCATCCGGCGAAACGTCTCATAGTAGAGGGTGTTAATGCTGCTGCCTCCGTCCATGAGTACCTTAGTGAACTTGTAACCACCAACCTGAGGTGCCACTACCAAAGCCAAGTGACTCGGATTATCAACCCGGGGCGGGTGATCCTCTCTGCTCCACACAATAGGCTGCTCTGGCCAACGTAGATAACGTGGAATCGCCGGCTCAACGGCATTGACGGCTCTCTTGTGAAGTTTCTGGTCCCTTTTACACAAACTTGTGGTAAATACATGGTATTTCCCACTACTCAACTGCTTCCGGTTACTCTGATAACTGGATTGCTGCTGCTGATTCCCCTGACCGGGTTGCTGATGATATCCTCTTTGATGACCAGGATGACCTTGACCGTTAAAACCTCCTCCACTTGAACTGGTGCCCGGACCATGAAAGCCGCCGCCACCTGAACCGCCACCTAGGCCGTGACCCCCATCAAACATATTTGAATTTTCAAACGCCTTCATGATCGTGCAGTCCTTCCACAGGTGGGTGGCCGGCTTCTCACGGGTGCCGTGTTTCAGACAAGGTTCATTCAACAATTGCTGAAGGGTAGGGCCTGGCCTGCCCGATCGAGGGGGCTGTCTGCCGTTGCGTCGTTGATTACCACCCTGTGCATTAGTATTAGCAACAAACTCATCAGCCTTACGTTTATTACCTCCCTAATTCGCCGGGTTATGCTGGTGACCCTTGCTGTTGCCGTTCTTCTTTCCCTTCGTTGCCTTTTCTTCGTCAGACACCGGGTCTTTAGTAGTGTCAGAATCAGCATACTTGACGAGAGCTGCCATCAACGTTTCCATGTCATTACAGTCACGCTTGAGCCGCCCCAACTTCTGCTTCAGAGGTTCAAAACAATAGTTTTTCTCCAGCATTAAGACTGCTGATCCGGCATCCATCTTATCAGATGAATGTATTATCTCTTTGACCCGGTGCACCCAATGGGTTGTGGATTCACCATCCTCTTGCTTGCAATTGGTCAGGTCCACAATCGACATAGGCTGTTTACATGTATCTTTAAAGTTCCGGATGAACCGGGCTTTCAACTCTGCCTACGAGCCGAACGAATTGGGAGGCAATCCCTTCAACCAAGTACAAGCTGTTCCATCCAACATCATGGTGAAGTATTTGGCCATTGCAGCGTCACTGACCTCCAATAGCTCCATAGCCATCTCATAACTCTCAATCCAAGCCCCCAGCTATAGGTCAGCCGTGTAATTGGGCACTTTACGAGGCCCCTTGAAGTCCTTTGGCAACCGCTCATTGCGTATAGCCGGCACCAAGCAAGGCATGCCTCCGGTTCTTGTAGCCACTCCTACCTCAACCGAGGTTGCTGGGTAAGCCGGAAAGGCTTGATGAGCCGCCTGCTCCGCTGCAAATTGAGCCGCTCGTTCCGCCTCTTGACGAATCCTCTCCTGATCTGCTAAGTTAAGGGCTCCAGCCTGCACCGGCTCATGCCTATATGTTCGGTTGTGGCATTGAGCATTACTTGACATCTCTGCGGACTCCATGTGCCTACTATAACTCGGGCTCCGGCTTGGGTGTGGAGTTGAATGGATCCTGTCTTGACTGTAAGAGTATGCATCCTGCTGGGCCAGAGCCGTTAGAAGAAGTTCTCTTACCCTCCGGGTTTCAATTGCTGCTGGTGAGTGGCCTTCCATTGGGAGAGCCGCTAAACGAGCCGACACTGCAATTAGATTTTCCAGGGGGTTGGAGAAATGACCCGAAGGTGTGGGTACATAATGAGGAGGAGCGGTATGTATACGAGGCGGCTCCATAGTGCGTGGTTGAACCGGCGCACCGGGTGTCGTAATCCGGTTTGCCTCCGGCAGGTTGCTCCCCCCAGCCTCGGGTGTATGGAATAGGTTCCTCAGATCAAGCGTTAAAGGTAGACGTGACTGCGTTTTCTGATGCCTCCTCCTCATGACCTCGTTTGATGCGTTAAGATCCACCGAGAGCCGGAAAGTCTCTGCTTGAAGCTGTTGAGCACGAGCATCCAAAGCCGCTCGCTCTGCCGCCATCCGGGTTTCCTCTGCGGCCAGATTTTCCTTAGCTTGCACCATCTCCTCCCGTACGCGTGCCACCTCTGCGTCGTGCTGGGGTTTATCCACCGGTTCTACCATAGCGGTTAACAGAATCGTCAGCTTATCCGTGAGGTCCATCAGAATCTGAGCCGGGGGGCGCGCGAGATCTCCTGACCCAGCGGCGGCCGACCCGGTAGCTGCTGCTGTCGCTGCGGTAGAGTTCTGTCCAGGCTGTGTCCCTGCCATGAAGACTCCAGCCCAATTCGGCGGCTCAAAGGGGTCCAGAATACTACTGCCATCGGAACAACCCCCGAGTATGCCATCTTGTAACTGTCACAGAGAGTCCGTCTCCCATGTTGACGATGCAGTGTTAGAACAGATGGCCGTGTCACCGCCTTCTACCGATCCTTCAGAGTATTCACCGCCATCGATGCAGCCTACAAAGGCATGCTTCACGGCAGATTGAACACAGGCGGTCCTTGTGCGTTGAGCCGTTTCGATGAGGTCGGTGTGGACGTCCGGCTCAGGGCCTGACTCGCCGATCCGGCCGATGAAGACGTGAATTCCGCCGAAGGGGACCCGGTACCCGTACTCGATTGAGCCGGCCTCAGGGCCCCAGCCTTCGTCGTCGATGTAAAGCTTGCCGCGACGACTCTTGGTCATCTGGCCCACAGCGTATCCCTTGAGCCCTTCGAAGTTGCCCTTCAAGAACTCAAATCCACCGTGCGCTAGCCCCATGGTGGGCACCAACTGTCGTGGAGTTAACACGGCAGATGTCCTAGAGCCAGGACTTAGTCGTAGGGCCATCGCACTAGGAAGCTTAAAGGGGTTAATCGAGACAAGGGACACGAGAGAGTTTTTATACTAGTTTGGCTCCTTACGATGAAGGTAAAAGCCTACGTCTAGTTGGGATTGGTATTGCTGAGGTTTCGATCTCCAAGAGGCTCAACTCGCCGGCTTAGTTATCAATCTATTTTTTTCTCCTCCTAAGCCGCCGCCGGGTCGTCCCCTTATATACACTGGTTGACGCCAGGCGGCCTACAGAGTACCGGCCGGCTCATAAAACGTGTCCGGCTCAGTGACTTCTTTTATATGCCTTTCTTTACATATGGCGGTTTACAAATGTTGGGCCTTAAGCCGCCTTTGGGCTTAGGCCTTCTACAAATCTAAATAACTATCATCTTGAATATTGCTGGGCTTCTTTTGTAACCCGCCATTAGGGTTGACCCAGCCCCTCCTAGGCGGGTCATATCTGATAGCTATATCTCCAACAAGAAGCGAAGGAATCGCTCGGGTTCAGTCAGCGGCGAATGAATCGCTCGGCTTCAGTTAATAGCCAAGGGATCGATCGCTCGGGTTCAGTTACGTAGCTAGTGCAATCGCTCGGGTTCAGTAAGCGGACGCCTCGCTCGGAGTCAGTTATGTACCCAACTCCTCGCACACACACGCGCGTACAAGAGAGAAACACGCAAACCACAGTGCATCGCTCGGCCTCGACCACCCACCATAATCGGGAACTCCTCGATATTATCCTCACCCTCGCTTCTACCATGAATTTTTCTGTCACGGACGGCCCAAAGAATGTCATGCAGGTGTCTCTCTGGCATGCCCAGGATGAAAAGCCCAATTTCTTTGATGATTTTTTTCATAGAAGTAGGAGCCCATCACATCTATGATGATACGTGTTTTTGTCACAATTATCGTCAAAGAAGTGTCATAAGCATGGCAGAAAAACTTTTTGTTTGGGCCATAATGTCACGGATGTGTCTTTTTTTGTAGTGTAACCCCCCACCAAATAAACCAACTAGCATCAACTACGAGATGTAATCAACACTACCAGCAACCCACTGGCACCAATCTAATGTTTTGAGACAAAGATTGAATATAAGAGAAGAACTAGGGTTAAGATGAGATGGTGCTGGTGAAGATGTTGATGAAGATTGATCCTCCCACGATGAGAGGGTTGTTGGTGATGTTGATGGCTTTGATTTCCCCCTCTTAGAGGGACGTGTACCCGGTGGAATCACTACGCCAGAGAGCTAAAGTGCTCCTACCTAGGTTCCGCCTCGAGATGGTGGCGCTTCGTCCCGAAAGTCCTCTCTTTATTTTTTTTAGGTCAAAACCCTTCATATAGCAGAAGATGGGGGTCGGAGGCCAGCTATGGTCCCCATAAGGCATCAGGGTGCGCCTAGGGGGGTGGCCGCACCCTAGTGCCTTGGGGGCAACTAGTGGGGCCCCTCTGGTACTTCTTTGCTCGAGTATTTTTTTATATATTCCATAAAAATTCACCGTGAAATTTCAAGTCATTTGGAGTTCTGTAGAATAGGTATCTCTAATGTAGCTTTTCTAGGTCCAGAATTCTAGCTACATTTTTATAATGATCAGAATGGCATTAGAATTGCATCACAAAGTGTTATAATGATCAAAATCATTATAAATAACAGTAGGAAAACATGATCCAAAATGGACGTACCAACTCCCCCAAGCTTAGACCTCGCTGTCCTCAAGCAAAAGCCGAAATCGATAGTCATGACCACATATTTAGAGAGACAGATGTTGATAAAAATAAAATATGGACAAAATAGCATCATGATCAGTATCATAGCAACAATATATCATCATAAAACTTCTCATGAGCAAGTAATAATTCATCACAATAACGAAGTATAAAACATAAACTTTCTTTAAAACTAACAAATTATGTTCTTAGTCAACCGAACAATTACAATTCATCATATTCTCAGGAAGGGTCTCATGTAAGAGCTTCTGTTTAGCAAGTCCACATACTCAACTATCATTTAGTCTTCTATGATTGGTGACACTCACGGGATAATGGAGCAAAAGTATTAGTTAGACACAAAGAAAGATAGGGGCTTACAGTTTTGCCCCCCAATGTATTTACCTCAAGGGTAATGTCCACAATAATAAGTCATGACCACTCATATCCAACTAGATATATATGCCTAGATGCTTGCAAAGAGAAAAAATTAAAAAGGAATAGAGAAGAACACTATTGACTCTTGCATAGAAAATAAATACAAAAATCTAAAAGATAGGCCCTTCACAGAGGGAAGCAGAGGTTGTCATGCGCTTTTTATTTTTGGATGTGCAAGCTCTTAATGTAAAGGAACGTCATTATATATTGCCCCCTGTGATAGCAACCTTTATTATGCAGTATGCCGCTTTTATTTCTTTACCATCAAAAGATCGTACAAAGCTTATTTTCCCTTACAATAAAAGATCATACATATTTATTTAAGAGCAATTTTTATTACTTTATGCACCGATGGCAAATTACTTGAAGGATCTTATTCAATCCATAGTTAGATATTGTTGGGTAACGCGGTATTTCAAAAAAAATTCCAACGATCATGCCAGATCTATCTAGGAGATGCATAGCAACAAGACGGGAGAGTGTGTCCACGTACCCTCGTAGACCGAAAACGGAAGCGTTTAGTAACATGGTTGATGTAGTCGAACGTCTTCACGATCCAATCGATCCAAGTACCGAACGTACGACACCTCCATATTCAGCACACGTTCAGCTCGATGACATCCCTCGAGCTCTTGATCCAGTTGAGGATGAGGGAGAGTTCCGTCAGCACGACGGCATGGTGACAGTGATGATGAAGTTACCGGCGCAGGGCTTCGCCTAAGCACTACGACGATATGACCGAGGTGCGTAACTGTGGAGGGGGGCACCACACAAAGCTAAGACAAATCTTGGAGTGCCTTTGGGGTGCCCCTACCCACGTATATAAAGGAGGGAGGGAGAGAGGCCGGCCCTCCTAGGGGCCCGCCAAGTGTAGGGAGTCCTACTAGGACTCCCAAGTCCTAGTAGGATTCCCTTTCCCTTTCGGAGTAGGAAAGAAGGAAAGGAGGGAGAGGGAGAAGGAAAGGGGGTTGGGGGGCGCGCCCCCGCCCCTTGTCCAATTCAGTTTGGGCAGGGGGAGGCGCGCTCCACCTCATGGCCCTTCTTCCCTCCCTCCACTAAAGCCCAATAAGGCCCATTAACTTCCCCCGACGAATTCCCGTAACTCTCCGGTACTCCGAAAAATACCCAGATCACTTGGAACCATTCCGGTGTCCGAATATAGCGTTCCAATATATGAATCTTTACCTCTCGACCATTTCGAGATTCTCGTCATGTCCGTGATCTCATCCATGACGCTGAACAAACTTAGGTCATCAAATTACATAACTAATAATACAAATCGTCATCAAACATTAAGCGTGTGGACCCTTCGGGTTCGAGAACTATGTAGACATGACCGAGACACATGTCCGGTCAATAAGCAATAGCGGAACCTGGATGCTCATATTGTTTCCTACATATTCTACGAAGATCTTTATCGGTCAAACCGCATAACAACATATGCCATTCGCTTTGTCATCGGTATGTTACTTGCCAGAGATTCAATCGTCATCATCATCGTACCTAGTTCAATCTCGTTACCGGCAAGTCTCTTTACTCGTTCTGTAATGCATCATCCCATAACTAACTCATTAGTCACATTGCTTGCAAGGCTCATAGTGATGTGCATTACCGAGAGGGCCCAGAGATACCTCTCCGATACACGGAGTGAAAAATCGTAATCTTGATCTATGCCAACTCAACAAACACCATCGGAGACACCTGTAGAGCATCTTTATAATCACCCAGTTATGTTGTGACATTTGATAGCACACACAGGGTGTTCCTCCGGTATTCAGGAGTTGCATAATCTCATAGTCAGAGGAACATGTATAAGTCATGAAGAAAGTAACATCAATAAAACTAAACGATCATTATGCTAAGCTAATAGATGGGTATTGTCCATCACATCATTCTCTAATGATGTGATCCCATTCATCAAATGACAACACATGTCTATGGCCAGGAAACTTAACCATCTTTGTTAACGAGCTAGTCTAGTAGAGGCATACTAGGGACACTCTGTTTGTCTATGTATTCACACATGTACTAAGTTTCCGGTTAATACAATTCTTGCATGAATAATAATCATTTATCATGATATAAGGAAATATAAATAACAACTTTATTATTTCCTTTAGGGCATATTTCCTTCAGTCTCCCACTTGCACTAGAGTCAATAATCTAGTTCATATCGTCATGTGATTTAAAACCAATAGTTCACATCTTTATGTGATTAGTTCACATCGTCATGCGACTAATACCATAAGGGTTTTACTAGAGTCAATAATCTAGTTCACATCGCTATGTGATTAACACCCAAACTATACTAAGGTGTGATCATGTTTTACTTGTGAGTTAAGCTTTGTCAATGGGCCTGTCACATTCAGAGCCATATGTATTTTGCAGATTTTCTATGTCTACAATACTCTGCATGGAGCTACTCTAGCTAATTGCTCCCACTTTCAATATGTATCCTGATTGAGACTTAGAGTCATCTGAATCGGTGTAAAATCTTGCATCGACGCTACTCTTTACGACGAACTCTTTATCACCTCCATAACCGAGAAATATCTCCTTAGTCTTCTAAGGATAATTTTTACTATTGTCCAGTGATCCACTCCTGGATCAGTATCGTACCCCTTGCCAAATTCATAGCAAGGCACACATCAAGTCTTGGTACACAGCATTGCATACATGATAGAGCCTATGGCTGAGGCAAAGGGAATGACTTTCATTTTCTCTCCATCTTCTGCAGTGGTCGTGTTTTGAGTCTTACTCAACTTTACACCTTGCAATACAGGCAAAAACACCTTCTTTGATTGTTCCTTTTTGAACTACTTCAAAAACTTGTCAAGGTATGTAATCATTGAAAAAAAACTTATCAAGCATCTTGATCTATATCTATAGATCTTGGTGCTTAATATGTAAGCAGCTTCACCGAGGTCTTTCTTTGAAAAATCCTTTCGAACACTCCTTTATGCTTTCCAAAAAATTCTACATCATTTCTGATCAAAAATATGTCATTCACATATACTTATCAGAAAGGCTGTAGTTCTCCCACTCACTTTCTTGTAAACACAGGCTTCACCAAAAGTCTGTATAAAACCATATGCTTTGATCACCTTATCAAAGCGTATATTCCAACTCCAAGATGCTTGCACCAGTCCATAGATGGATCGCTGGAGCTTGCACACTCTGTTAGCACCTTTAGGATTAAAAAAACCTTCTTGTTGCATCATATACAACTCTTCTTTAAGAAATCCATCAAGGAATGTAGTTTTGACATCCATTTGCCAGATTTCATAAAATGTGGTAATTTCTAACATGATTCAGACAGACTTAAGCATCACTACAAGTGACAAAATCTTATCGTAGTCAACATCTTGAACTTGTCGAAAACCTTTTGCGACAATTCGAGCTTTGTAGATAGTAACATTATCGTCAGCGTCAGTCTTCTTCTTGAGGAACCATTTATTCTCTATTGCTTGCCGATCATCGGACAAGTCAACCAAAGTCCACACTTTGTTCTCATACATGGATCCCATCTTAGATTTCTTGGCCTCAAGCCATTTCGCGGAATCTGGGCTCATCATCGCTTCCTCATAGTTCGTAGGTTCATCATTGTCAAGTAACATGACCTCTAGAACAGGATTACGGTACCACTCTTGTGTGGACCGTACTCTGGTTGACCTACGAGGTTTAGTAGTAACTTGATCTGAAATTTCATGATCATCATCATTAGCTTCCTCACTGATTGGTGTAGGAACCACTAGAACTGATTTCTGCGGTGAACTACTTTCCAATTCGGGAGAAGGTACAATTACCTCATCAAGTTCTACTTTCCTCCCACTCAATTCTTTCGGGAGAAACTCCTTCTCTAGAAAGGATCCATTCTTAGAAACGAATGTCTTGCCTTCGGATCTATGATAGAAGGTGTACCCAACAGTTTCCTTTGGGTATCTTATGAAGACACATTTCTCCGATTTGGGTTCGAGCTTATCAGGTTGAAGCTTTTTCACATAAGCATCGCAGCCCCAAACTTTAAGAAATGACAGTTTAGGTTTCTTGCCAAACCACAGTTCATATGGTGTCGTCTCAACAGATTTAGATGGAGCCCTATTTAACGTGAATGCAGCCGTCTCTAAAGCATAACCCCAAAACGATAGTGGTAAATCGATAAGAGACGTCATAGATCACACCATATCTAATAAAGTACGGTTACGACGTTCAGACACACCATTACGTTGTGGTGTTCCAGGTGGCGTGAGTTGCGAAACTATTCCACATTGTTTCAAATGAAGACCAAACTCATAACTCAAATATTCACCTCCACGATCAGATCATAGAAATTTTATTTTCTTGTTACGATGCTTTTCCACTTCACTCTGAAATTCTTTGAACTTTTCAAATGTTTCATACTTATGTTTCATCAAGTAGATATACCCATATCTCCTCAAATCATCTGTGAAGGTCAGAAAATAACAATACTTGCCGCGAGCCTCAACACTCATCGTACTGCATACATCCGTATCTATTATTTCCAACAAGTGAGTTGCTCGATCCGTTGTTCCGGAGAACAGAGTCTTAGTCATCTTACCCAAGAGGCATGGATCGCAAGCATCAAGTGATTCCAAAAGCCCATCAGCATGGAGTTTCTTCATGCGCTTTACACCAATATGACCTAAACGGCTGTGCCACAAATAATTTGCACTATCATTATTAACTTTGCATTTTTGGCATCAATATTATGAATATGTGCATCACTACGATCGATATTCCACAAACCATTCACATTGGGTGTATGACCATTGGAGGTTTTATTCATGTAAACAGAACAACAATTATTCTCTGACTTAAATGAATAACTATATTGCAATAAACATGATCCAATCATATTCATGCTCAACGCAAACACCAAATAACATTTATTTTAGGTTCAACACTTAATCTGAAAGTCAAGAGAG
Organism: Triticum aestivum; assembly: GCF_018294505.1. Lineage (NCBI taxonomy): Eukaryota > Viridiplantae > Streptophyta > Magnoliopsida > Poales > Poaceae > Triticum > Triticum aestivum. The sequence continues at coordinate 25,417,413 of NC_057803.1, read as the reverse complement.
TGTGCGATGGTGATCTTATCAACCTTGGAATCACTTCCAACACACATCGTCATCCCGCCCTTAACTAGTATATGTTCATTTTAAAACTCCTGTTTCAAGTTACAAATCAGAGAAACTGAACCGGTATCAAATACCCAGGGGCTACTATGAACACTAGTAAAGTACACATCAATAACATGTATATCAAATATACCTTTGTTCACTTTGCCATCCTCGTTATCCGCCAATTATTTTGGGCAGTTCTGCTTCCAGTGACCATTTCCGTTGCGGTAGAAGCACTCAGTTTCAGGCTTGGGTCTAGCTTTGGGCTTCTTCACGGGTAGTTGCAACTTTCTTGTCATTCTTCTTGAAGTTCCCTTTCTTTTCTTTTGCCCTTTTACTTGAAACTAGTGGTCTTGTCAACCATCAACACTTGATGCTCTTTCTTGATTTCTACCTTCGAGGAATTCAGCATCATGAAGAGCTCGGGAATCGTTTTCGCTATTCCTTGCATATTATAGTTCATCACTAAGTTCTAGTAACTTGGTGATAGTGACTAGAGAACTCTGTCAATCCCTATATTTTCTGGAAGATTAACTCCCACTTGAGTCAAGCGATTGTAGTACCCAGACATTCTGATCACATGCTCACTAGCTGAGCTATTCTCCTCCATCTTGTAGGCAAAGTACTTGTCAGAGGTCTCGTACCTCTCAACATGGGCATCAGTCTGAAATACCAATTTCAGCTCTTGGAACATTTTATATGCTCCATGGTGTTCAAAACATTTTTTAAGCCCCGGTTCTAAGCCGCAAGGCATGGTGCACTAAACTATCAAGTAGTCATCATACCGAGCTTTGTCAAATGTTCATAACATCTGCATTTGCTCCTGCATTGGGTCTGTCACCTAGCGGTGCATCAAGGACATAATTCTTCTGTGCAGCAATGAGGATAATCCTAAGATCACGGACCAAGTCCACATCATTGCTACTATCATCTTTGAACTTATTTTTCTCTAGGAAGATATCAAAAATAAATGGGGAGCTATATCGCAAGCCATTGACCTACAACATAGATATGCAAATACTATTAGGACTAAGTTCGTGATAAATTAAAGTTCAATTAATCATATTACTTGAGAACTCCCACTTAGATAGACGTCCCTCTAGTCATCTAAATGATCACGTGATCCATATCAACTAAACCATGTCCAATCATCACGTGAGATGGAGTATTTTTCAATGGTGAACATCACTATGTTGATCATATCTACTATATGATTCATGTTCGACCTTTCGGTCTCAGTGTTCCGAGGCCATATCTGCATATGCTAGGCTCATCAAGTTTAACCCGAGTATTCCCCACTTGCAAAACTAGCTTGCACCCGTTGTATGTGAACGTAGAGCTTATCACACCCGATCATCACGTGGTGTCTCGACACGACGAACTGTAGCAACGGCGCATACTCAGGGAGAGCACTTGTACCTTGAAATTTAGTGAGAGATCATCTTACAATGCTACCACTGTACTAAGCAAAATAAGATGCATAAAACATAAACATCACATGCAATCAAAAAAAGTGATATGATATGGCCATCATCATCTTGTGCCTTTGATCTCCATCTCCAAAGCACTGTCATGACCAGCATCGTCACCGGCTTGACACCTTGATCTTCATCGTAGCATCGTTGTTGTCTCGCCAACTATTGCTTCTACGACTATCGCTACCGCTTAGTGATAAAGTAAAGCAATTACATGGCGATTGCATTTCATACAATAAAGAGACAACCATAAGGCTCCTGCCAGTTGCCGATAACTTTTACAAAACATGATCATCTCATACAATAATTTATATCTCATCACGTCTTGACCATATCACATCACAACATGCCCTGCAAAAACAAGTTAGACGTCCTCTACTTTGTTGTCACAAGTTTTATGTGGCTGCTACGAGCTTCTAGCAAGAACTGTTCTTACCTATGCATCAAAACCACAATGATTTTTTGTCAAGTGTGTTGTTTTAACCTTCAACAAGGACCGACCGTAGTCAAACTCGATTCAACTAAAGTTGGAGAAACAGACACCCGCCAGCCACCTGTGTGCGAAGCACGTCGGTAGAACCAATCTCATGAACGCGGTCATGTAATGTCGGTCCTGGCTGCTTCATCCAACAATACCATGGAATCAAAGTAAGGCATTGGTGGTAAGCAGTATGACTATTATCGCCCACAACTCTTTGTATTCTACTCGTGCATATAACACCTACGCATAGACCTGCCTCGGATGCCACTATTGGGGAACACAATATTTCAAAAAGTTTCCTACGATCACGCAAGATCTATCTAGGTGATGCATAGCAATGAGACGGGAGAGTGTGTCCACGTAACCTTGTAGACCGAAAGCGGAAGCGTTTAGTAACATGGTTGATGTAGTCGAACGTCTTCACGATCCAACCAATCCAAGTACCGAACGTACGGCACCTCCGTGCTCAGCACACATTCAGCTCGATGATGCCCCCGAGCTCTTGATCTAGTTGAGGACGAGGGAGAGTTCTGTCAGCACGACGACGTGGTGACGGTGATGATGAAGTTACCGGCGCAGGGCTGCGCCTAAGCACTACAACGATATGACCGAGGTGTGTAACTGTGGAGGGGGGCACCGCACATGGCTAAGACAAATCTTGGAGTGCCTTTGGGGTGCCCCCTGCGAACGTATATAAAGGAGGGAGGGAGAGAGGCTGGCCCTCCTAGGGGCGTGCCAAGTGTAAGGAGTCCTACTAGGAGTCCCAAGTCCTAGTAGGATTCCCTTTCCTTTTCGGAGTAGGAAAGAAGGAAAGGAGGGAGAGGGAAAAGGAAGGGGGGGGGGGCGCCCCACTCCTTGTCCAATTCAGTTTGGGCAGGGGAGGCGCGAGCCACCTCATGGCCCTTCTTCCCTCTCTCCACTGAAGCCCAATAAGGCCCATTAACTTCCCTCGGCGAATTCCCGTAACTCTCCGGTACTCCGAAAAATACCCGGATCACTCGGAACCATTCCGATGTCCGAATATAGCCTTCCAATATATCAATCTTTACCTCTAGACCATTTTGAGACTCCTCGTCATGTGCGTGATCTCATCCGGGACTCCTAACAAACTTCGGTCATCAAATCACATAACTCATAATATAAATCGTCATCGAACGTTAAGCGCGCGGACCCTATGGGTTCGAGAACTATGTAGACTTGACCGAGACACATCTCCGATCAACAATCAATAGTGGAACCTGGATGCTCATATTGGCTCCTACATATTCTACGAATATCTTTATCGGCCAAACCGCATAAAGACATACGTTGTTCCCTTTGTCATCGGTATGTTACTTGCCCGAGATTCGATTGTCGGTATCATCACACTGATGTCTACTACACAACATTCTTCTTGTAGATGATGTCGGGCCTCCAAGTGCAGAGGTTTGTAGGACAGTAGAAAATTTCCCTCAAGTGGATGACCTAAGGTTTATCAATCCATGGGAGGCGTAGGATGAAGATGGTCTCTCTCAAGCAACCCTGCAACCAAATAACAAAGAGTCTCTTGTGTCCCCAACTCACCCAATACAATGGTAAATTGTATAGGTGCACTAGTTCCGCGAAGAGATGGTGATACAAGTGCAATATGGATGGTAGATAAAGGTTTTTGTAATCTGAAAATATAAAAACAGCAAGGTAACTAATGATAAAAGTGAGCGTAAATGGTATTGCAATGCGTTGAAACAAGGCCTAGGGTTCATACTTTCACTAGTGCAAGTCCTCTCAACAATAATAACACAAATGGATCATATAACTATCCCTCAACATGCAACAAAGAGTCACTCCAAAGTCACTAATAGTGGAGAACAAATGAAGAGATTATGGTAGGGTACGGAACCACCTCAAAGTTAGCCCTTCTGATCGATCTATCATAGAGTTCGTACTAGAATAACACCTTAAGACACAAATCATACAAAACCCTAATGTCACCTAGATACTCCAATGTCACCTCAAGTATCTGTGGGTATGATAATACAATATGCATCACACAATCTCAGATTCATCTATTCAACCAACGCAAAGAACTTCAAAGAGTGCCCCAAAGTTTCTATCAGAGAGTGAAGACGAAAATGTGTGCCAACCCCTATGCATAAGTTCACGAGGTCACGTAACTCGCAAGTTGATCACCAAAGCATACATCAAGTGGATCACGTGATATCCCATTATCACCACAGATAAGCACATGCAAGAAATACATCAAGTGTTCTCAAATCCTTAAAGACCCAATCCGATAAGATGACTGCAAAGGGAAAACTCAATTCATCACAAGAGAGTAGAGGGGGAGAAACATAATAAGATCCAACTATAATAGCAAAGCTCGCGATACATCAAGATCGTACCACCTCAAGAACACGACAGAGAGAGATCAAACACATAGCTACTGGTACATACCCTCAGCCCCGAGGGTGGACTACTCCCTCCTCGTCATGGAGAGCGCCGGGATGATGAAGATGGCCACCGGAGAGGGGTTCCCCCCTCTGGCAGGGTGCCGGAACGGGTCTAGATTGGTTTTCGGTGGCTACGGAGGCTTTTAGCGGCAGAACTCCCGATCTATTCTGCTCTTCGATGTTTTTAGGGTATATTGATATATATAGGCGAAAGAAGTTGGTCAGGGGAGCCACGAGGGGCCCACGAGGGTGGGGGCGCGCCCAGGGGGGCAGGCGCGCCTCCCTGCCTCGTGGCCACCTCGAAGCTTCCTTGGCGTCTACTCCAAGTCTCCTAGATTGCTTTCGTTTCGAAAGTAACTCTCTCGAAGGTTTCATTCCGTTTGGACTCCATTTGATATTCCTTTTCTTTGAAACACTGAAATAGGCAAGAAAACAACAATTTGGGTTGGGCTTCCGGTTAATAGGTTAGTCCCAAAAATAATATAAAAGTGTATAATAAAGCCCATAAACATCCAAAACATATAATATAATAGCATGGAACAATCAAAAATTATAAATACGTTGGAGATGTATCAGCATCCCCAAGCTTAATTCCTGTTCGTCCTCAAGTAGGTTGTTGGTGAACATAGTAATTTCAAAAAAATTCCTACGCACATGCAAGATCATGGTGATGCATAGCAACGAGAGGGGAGAGTATGTCTACGTACCCTCGTAGACCGAAAGCGGAAGCGTTTATCAACGCTATTGATGTAGTCGTACACCTCCACGATCCGTCTCGATCAAGTACCGAACATACGGCACCTCCGTGTTCAGCTTGATGACATCCTCGGCTTCTCGATCCAGCAAGAGGGGCGAAGTAGTAGATGAGTTCCGGCAGCACGATGGCGTGGTGACAGTGTTGGTGAAGAACAATATCCGCAGGGCTTCGCCTAAGCACTACGAAAACTATGACAGAGGATAAACTAGAGGGGACGGGGTAGCCGGCACACGTCTTGGTGTTTCTTGATGTGTCTTGGGTGCTAGCCCTAACCCTCTATTTATATGTAGAGCCTTGGGGTCGAAACTTGGAGTAAAAGCCTCCACAAAGTCAGTTTCACCCGAAAGGCAAGTGTAACACCCCGTATGTAACCTGCCATATTTGTATTCCAACTCTTGCCATTTCCGGCACTAAGTTATGTTATTTCCTCGTTGTCGGGTTTTTGTCTTCGTGTGTTTTGTCTTTGTCATGCATCTCATATCATGTCATCATGTGCATCACATTTGCATACGTGTTCGTCTCTTGCATCCGAGCATTTTCCCCGTTGTCCGTTTTGCATTCCGGCGCTCCTATGTCCTCCGGTGTCCCTTTCTACCTCTTTTCGTGTGCGGGTGTTAATGTTTTCGGATTGGACCGAGACTTGCCAAGAGGCCTTGGTTTACTACCGGTAGACCGCCTGTCAAGTTTCGTGCCATTTGGACTTCGTTTGATACTCCAATGGTTAACAGAGGGACCGAAAAGCCTCGTGTGTGTTGCAGCCAAACACCCCTCCAAAGTGGCCCAAAAACCCACCTAAACCTCTTCCGTCACCTAGGCCGTTCGATCACGATCGTGTGGCCGCAAACCGTGCTCAATTTGGAGCCTCCTAGCTCCCTCTACCTCTATATAAAGGCCACTCCCCCCAAATCCCGGGTCTCCTCTCCCCCTAACCCTAAAATTCCGCTCGGGCCGCCGCCGGACAACGTCCGCCCTAGCCGGACAGAGCCGCCGCCGCCTCCCAGCCACTCACCGTCCACCACGTGTCCCCGCAGATCCCGTGCGCCGCCGGCCCGGGAAGCCCGCAGCGAGCCCTCCCTGGCCCGCGTTGCCCCGCCGCCGCCTTCGTTCGCCTCCCGTGCCTAGGAGCCGCGCCTGCGAGCGCCGCCTCCCGCCGCCAACCGCGCCGGCGACCGCCGCCGCACTTTGCCCGAGGCTCCGGCGAGCTCACCTACCGCGCCGCCCCGCGCCTCATCACTGGCTGCGCCGTGCCCGTCCTCCTCCGGCGACCTCGTCCAAGTCCAGTGAGCCTCCCCGCGTCCCCGCGGCCCTCCTCCGGCGACCTCGTCCAAGTCCGGCGACCTCGAATCTCCGGCCGACGATCCTCGACATCCGTGCTGCTACAGTACCCCGGCCAGATCTGGATCCAGATTTCGGATCGGTTGTGTCGGTGTCAAAACCGGCGGATCTCGGGTTGGGGGTCCCGAACTGTGCATCTAGGCCGGATGGTAACAGGAGGCAAGGGACACGAAGTTTTACCCAGGTTCGGGCCCTCTTGATGGAGGTAAAACCCTACGTCCTGCTTGATTAATATTGATGATATGGGTAGTACAAGACTAGATCTACCACGAGATCGGAGAGGCTAAACCCTAGAAGCTAGCCTATGGTATGATTGTTGTTCTGTATGTTGTCCTACGGACTAAAACCCTCCGGTTTATATAGACACCAGAGAGGGTTAGGGTTACACAAAGTCGGTTACAATGGTAGGAGATCCACATATCCGTATCACCAAGCTTTCCTTCCACGCCAAGGAAAGTCCCTTCCAGACACGGGACGAAGTCTTCAATCTTGTATCTTCATAGTACAGGAGTCCGGCTGAAGGTATAGTCCGGCCATCCGGACACCCCCTAATCTAGGACTCCCTCAGTAGCCCCTGAACCAGGCTTCAATGGCGACGAGTCTGGCGCGCAGATTGTCTTCGGTATTGCAAGGCGGGTGCCTCCTCCAAGTACTTCATAGAAGATTTTGAACAAAAAGATAGTGTCCGGCTCTGCAAAATAAGTTTCCGCATATTGCCATAGAGAGAATAATATTTACACAAATCTAATCTACTGACGTATTCCGTGGTGTGACATCGCACCACGGCCAAGCCTTTATTCGATTCATTTTATTGTCCCACCCCAGCGTGTCATGCGAGGCGGTTTCCTTGGCACGGCTCATCGAAGCAGAGATCGTGTCCCCTTATTCTGGGATTCTCATCAATATGGGCGTGGGTAACCCAACTGCGCCATTGATTACGGCGCTTGGAGATAAGCGAGTTTTACCAGGCTGGTGGGGACACGTAGTTGCGTCCACCCATATAAGGGGATAAGGATCCACCTTTTCACCTACGCCTTCTTCCTCCTTTGCCTATCCATTTTCGCGCACTCGAGCTCCAATGCCCAAGTCCGCACTCCCCACCTCAACCTTCCCCAGCCATGTCCGGAGCGGGAGGCAAGTGGATGGTCTCCTCCGTCATGTAGGGACACATCAAAAAACTGAGGAAGGCCTGATACTTGTCTAACGACATTGCGTACCGGCTTCCCGAAGAGGGGCAGCTCCTCCCCACCCCAAGGCCCCATGAGAGGGTAGTGTTCCTTCCCCACTTCCTCCGCGGACTGGGCTTTCCTATCCACCCATTCGTCCGGGACTCATGTTCTACTATGGCCTGGATTTCCATGATCTGGCCCTGAACTTCATCCTCAACATCTCGGCGTTTATCATCGTGTGCGAAGCTTTCCTCCGCATCCGCCCCCATTTCGGCCTATGGCTCAAGACTTTCAATGTCAAGCCGAAGGTGGTACGCGGCAACCAGGCGGAGTGCGGAGGTGCCATGGTGGGCAAGATGCCCAACGTCTTATGGCTCGAGGGCTCCTTTGTGGAGACCCTGAAGGGGTGGCAATCGGGGTAGTTTTACATCACCGAGCCGCGCGACCCTGAGTGGGTCGCAGCCCCCGAGTTCCGGTCAGGACCCCCAATGCGGCTCACGTCCTGGAAAGAGACGGGCCTGTCGTGGGGCAGCAAAGGAGAGGTGACTGGACTGCAAACATGCATCCAAACCCTGGTGAACAAGCAGCTCAAGCTTGTCAACGTAGTCCAGGTTATGCTCATCCGCCGGATCCTCCCGTGTCAACAACGGGTCTTCAATCTATGGGAGTTCAACCCGACGCAACACCGAACTCTGAGCAGGCTCTTCGACACAACATACGAAGATGCCTGGAAGGTGCTTTTCAAGGGCGCTGAGGCTCCCACATCCGCTACCAAGGATCGCGGATTCAGCGCGCAGCGTCATGCTAGCGCGGTAAGTTGTTTGTACCTTTTACAGGGTATTAGTTTTTCATAGTTTAACTCTATGCGGGATCTAAGCTCCCTTACCTTTGACAGGATTGGCAGGCGAAGTCCGGACAGATCGACTGTCCGGCTCCTTTGCCCGAAGACCCAGCCGATGCCCGCTTGGCGAAGCTGCTGGTTCCAGCACCCTATGTGGTGCCGGAGAAGAAGGCCATGAAGAAGGCCACGGGGACTCGAAAAAGTGCCCGGCGCCAGGAGGTGTCGGGTTCATCATCCGACGACTCCAAGGCGCATTCCTCCCGTGAAGACGAGGAGGAGGAAGAAGAGACCTCTCCCCCTCCAGCGGGGGGAGAGAAGAAAAGGAAGGTCGCCCTCACTTGGGAGGCCGAAGGGTCCAAGAAGGGGAAAACCCTTCCTCCGGACTACTCCACCAATGCCGACGACGGCGGAGAGGAGTGGCCGCTTTGGGCCAAGCCCATGGCAAAATCGTAAGTATCCGGATACCAGAGTAATTCATAGTATTCCTTTATTGCACAACTTTCCCTTATGTCGAATATGTTTATGTAGCCCACCCAAAGACCGGCTCGACGCGTCGTCGAGCGGTTCACTGGACTCGTCGGATGTGAATTCGCTTCCGACGACTACCTCCCCTTGCCCTACGGACGACGCCGAAGTGTTGTCCCAACAAGTTCCAAGCCAGGAGGAGGTGGTCTTGGAGGCGCCTCAAGGCGACCTCCCGGACTCCAGGAGTAAAGGGGATAAAACCCCCCAGGGCTCCAAGTCCGGCTCTAGGCCGGACATTGCTCCGGAACCTTCAAATGTTCCAGAGTCCGGCGGGCGACCTCCTTCCAAGAGGAGCAAGCCCACCGTGTCGGTGACCCCCGTCCAACCGGGGGCGCCAGACAATTTGTTGGAGGTGCTCAAAGGCGCCTCCATCGACGAGGAGCACCGCACCATTATGAGTGCGGTGGTCCAGAAGGTTCAGTCCGCCAAGAGCGGACTGACTGAAGCTTGTGCTAGCCTTTTAACAGGCTTTGAGGTAAGTAAAGAATGTGTAAATAATATTACCACATAGACAGTAGCCCTTGATGCTCTGTTTGGCGTTCAGGAAGAAAAGCCGAATAGAGGATCAAATAAAATTCGCAGGAGTCTAACAAAAAGGAGTCAATATGCGTATGCAGGTTCTCTGCTGGCGTCCGCCGCACTGACTGCGGAAGTGGACACGCTAAAGCAGAACCTTGAGCAGTCCGAGCAAGAGCTCGGGCATGCCAAGAAGCAGCTCGAGGACAAGGAAGGTAAGAAATACCTTGTTTAAATATATAAAAAAAGTGCAATTGCAAAACATGATAGGATTATCGTGGCTATTATAGGGGCCACATCTGAGGTGGCGACCCTTAAGCAAGCGCTGTTCGAGGCCGAGAAGAGGGCGGCCACGGAGCACACCGAGCGGGAGAAGTATGAGGCCCAGGTTGGCAAGGTGCGGCAAGAGCTCCGGGCTCTCATAAAAAAACATGAGAGTTTGGAGCGTGACTCAAAGACGCAAGCGTCCGAGCTCGCGGTGGCTATTGAAAATGCCAAGTCTGCCAAGGCAGAATCCCATAAGACCCTCCAGGAGTTGGATGCGATGAAAAAGATAGCGGTGGGTAAGGCATTCTTTATGCAAAGCAAACACATAAACGTGAGTTACTTGTTACTTACCCGAATCCAGAGCTCTCCAGGAGCATTCGCGGATCTTCCCCGTAGCGTGTCCGATGCCGCCGCATTCTATCGAGCCAAGAAGGGCAGCTCGACAGAGAAGGTGTTCTGGTCTCAGTATGCTGAGGCCGGACACCCCGTGCCCCTGAGCGACCAGCTGAAGCAACTGGTCGAGCTCCACAAGGCGGCCGAACAGGCCATGAAGGGCCTCATAGTTCGGCTGTGGCCTGGAGAGGCTCTGCCTGGGAGCTATTTCGGGCTGGTTCAGCAGCTGGTGGGGGCCTGTCTAAGGCTCGAAGCCATCAAGCGCTCCGTCTGCATTGAAGGTGCCCGTAGGGCCCTTGCCCGTGCTAAGGTGCACTGGGGCAAGCTGGATGCTGAGAAGCTTGTGAAGGATGGGCCACCACCGGGGAAAGAGCATCGCAAGCCCGAGAATTATTATAAGGATGTTATGAAGGGTGCCCGCCTTATGGCGGGTGAATGTTCCAGGGATGTAATTTTGGAGTAAAACTCGCTCGTTTTGTCCTGTGCGCTAAAAACTTGTTCATATGCGCTAAGCAATGCTGTTGGAATTTAAAATATTACCTTCTGTGCGGCTGTTTATCAATTCTGAGAGATGGCAAGTCGTCGGCTTCTGCCCCCGTGCCGCTAGTGCTGGGGTGTTCGGGGATAAACTTGAGCGTTCTTTTTCCCATGTTTGGGTCCTTCGAGGGAGGCGCTCAGCACAACGAACAAGGCAATCGGACTATAATGCGTGAACACTCTCACTTAGCCATAGAATTCTATAATTTTAAATTTCGGCGAAGCCCTTGGTATTCGGAAGACCGAGTTCGGGGCGCTATCCACGCCTTGGCCGGATAGAGCCGACTCCTCGCTCTAAGCGGCATAAGTCTTTAGGGACTCGAAAAACCTCTCGAACAGCGACCAGCTCTCGCTTCATCATGACAGTCAGTTTTAGCTTTCTCTACTGAGGTGCTCGACCCAGCTCAACTGGGGCACAATCGCAGTAGTTCTCCTAGTGCTACCTTAGCCGACATAGCGGAACGTAAGGCACCAAAACATAGGAGCCGGGCAAACCCAACTATTGACCCAAGACATGATTCGGAGCCGATGCATATAATGCTATAAGTTCAGGGTGCCGCACTTGTTAAAGTGTTCGGAGTTCTCACACCATATTGAGGGGTACTAAAGCCCCTAGCGTATTTTGGGTTGACTTTTCCCTCAAGTTGGCGTTTCCCTTCAAACCCTAATTTATTTTGCATACTTCATCAGCTCATAAATCTGCAACCGTTGCTTCGATTCATGCGTGTAGCATATCGAAATGTTCGTCTCGACGAGTACTTCATTTCATCTCATTGCATCATGTTCATTTTAGCTCATCTTGATGTCCTAAATGCTATTGCAAGAGTTCTAGTTTCTGTTAGTTTCAGTTTCATATCAGTAATTGGACATTTGTCATTTTTGCCATGAGTAATGTGTGCATGCTATGAACTTGAGCTCTACATATGTTTTGAAGTATGCCATGCCATCTTTACAGGGGTGTATGCCATGTATTTTTGTGATCTTTGTGGTGACTAGCACAAGCATGCAAAGTAGCCCTCTCAATGTTGCTGATTTTAGGGACTTCGAAATATTCTAAATCATTGCCCTATTTATATTTTTATGCCATGTGTTCATGTTGCTACCGAGTGATCCGTGCCTCTTTTGAGCATGATAAGTAAGGGTGTTTTGTAGATATTGTGGTGCTCTATCCATCCATGTATTTGTTTGCATTTATGGAGCACCCTAGCTTGAGTCAATCGAGCTCTACTTTTGCTATAAAATGTTCCTGGCAGATTGTTTACATGTTAAGCATTTTTGCCGAGCTTGTTGTTGTTGATCCATGCTTTCTATGTTGTTGTTCTTGCCATGTTTAGCTTCCATGCCATGTCTACTTGCTGGGTGTGTGCTTAGTTTATCATGCAATGCCTTGTGGTGAGTGCATCGAGCTCGTAAACATGCCTACTTGATATCTGTTTTGCCATGTTCCAGTTTTTCTGCTAAGTCTGAATCTGTTAATGATAATTGCTATGTTCACATGGTTGCCATTGTATATTCTGATCCCTTTTGGCTTATGGTCAGTGAGGGACTTTTGTTGTATGCTTTGAGTAGCTTCATGCCATACCTTGCTTTGCCTTGATATGTTCCTGTAGCATGTTGTTTTCCTGCTCTAAAGATTGCTTCCTGATGTTATATTCCTGACATGCTGTTAATTTCACTAAGTCTGTAACCTGTTATCTTTTGCACTTTTGCCATGCTTGTTTGAAGCTGCTATTGACTGAATTAGCCGTAGCCCAATGTTCATCTTTTGTCAAGCATCTTGAGTGGATCCCTGCCATGTATTGTGTTGTCACGTTGGAGTGATGTAGCATGTTGTTCTTGATGAATTTAGATGGCCTCATGCTATTAATCGCAGACCGGTGCCATATTTGTTTTGCTTGTCATTTCCAAACCGTGCATCCGATTCCGGTGATCTTTATATCGATTTAGACCGAAATCAACTCCTCTTTCTAGTGGCACTCTTGGATTTCCAAGTTGAGGCCAGGTTTAATCATTCCTTTCCAAATCATGCATACACATCACATACCGCATCCCGCATATCATAACATGTTTTGCATCTTGTTGCTTGTGCATTGCACGTGGTTGATTGTTCTCCCTTTGCTTGTGTTTCTTGCTTTGGGTAGAGTCGGGAGACGAGTACGTGATCGAGTAGCCCGTTGAGTACGTTTACAAGGATCAAGTCAACTCAGAGAACTTTGCAGGCAAGATGACCATACCCTCAAAATCACTTCTATCTTTGCTTGCTAGTTGCTCGCTCTTTTTCTGTGCCTATGCTATGATACCTACCACTTGCTTATCATGCCTCCCATATTGCCATGTCAAGCCTCTAACCCACCTTGTCCTAGCAAACCATTGTTTGGCTATGTTACCGCTTTGCTCAGCCCCTCTTATAGTGTTGCTAGTTGCAGGTGAAGATTGGAGTTTGTTCCTTGTTGGAACATGTTTATTGTTGGGATATCATTATTATATCTTGTCTATTTTAATGCACCTATATACTTGGTAAAGGGTGGAAGGCTCGGCCTTATGCCTCGTGTTTTGTTCCACTCTTGCTGCCCTAGTTTCCGTCATACCGGTGTTATGTTCCTTGATTTTGCGTTCCTTACACGGTTGGGTTATAATGGGAACCCCTTGATAGTTCGCCTTGAATAAAACTCCTCCAGCATGGCCCAACCTTGCTTTTACCATTCGCCACCTAGCCTCTTTTCCCTTGGGTTTCCGAAGCCCGAGGGTCATCTTTATTTAACCCCCCGGGGCTAGTGCTCCTCTGAGTGTTGGTCCAAACTAGAGACCTTTGCAGCTCCCCCTCGGGGAAACTCGAGGTTTGGTTTTCGTTGTACGGAGTGCTCATCCGATGTGCCCTGAGAACGAGATATGTGCAGCTCCTATCGGGATTTGTTGGCACATTCGAGCGGCTTTGCTGTACTTGTTTTACCATTGTCGAGATGTCTTGTAACCGGGATTACGAGTCTGATCGGATTGTCTTAGGAGAAGGAATATCCTTCGTTGACCGTGAGAGCTTGTGATGGGCTAAGTTGGGACACCCCTGCAGGGATTTGAACTTTCGAAAGCCGTGCCCGCGGTTATGGGCAGATGGGAATTTGTTAATGTCCGGTTGTAGAAAACCTTAACCTTAACTTAATTAAAATGAATCAACTGAGTGTGTGGCCGTGATGGTCTCTTTTCGGTGGAGTCCGGGAAGAGAACACGGTCTTGAGTCATGCTTGAACGTAGGTTGTTCTACTATCACTTCTTGATCATAGTTCATTGATCATGCCTTTGCCTTCTCTCCTCACTCTCTTTTGCGTATGTTAGCCACCATATATGCTAGTCGCTTGCTGCAGCTCCACCTCATACCTTTACCTACATATAAGCTTAAATAGTCTTGATCGCGAGGATGTGAGATTGCTGAGTCCCCGTGACTCACAGTTTACTTCCAAAACCAGATGCAGGGACCGATGATACCTCTCCAGGTGATTCAACTGGCTCAAGTGGGAGTTCGATGAGGACTCAGGACGATACTACGTGTCTTTTCCAGATGATCAGTAGTGGTGCCCAGTTGGGGCGATCGGGGACTATGTTGCATTTGGGGTTTATCTTTATTTTGGTTCCGTAGTCGGACCTTGAGTATATCTGGATGAATGTAATGACTTATTTATGCATTGTGTGACGTGGCAATTGTAAGCCAACTATGTATCTCTTTTCCTTATGTATTACATGAGTTGTTGTGAAGATTACCTCACTTGCGACATTGCTTTCAATGCGGTTATGCCTCTAAGTCATGCTTCGACACGTGGGAGATATAGCGGCATCGAGGGCGTTACAGCAAGAGTCCTTCTCGGACTCCAGGGCCAGACGCCAGGGTTCCCGGCATCTGGACCCAGACGCCAGAGACCCTGGTGTCTGGCCCCCGGACTCCACAAAACTTCCTTTTGCACTTTCCAAAAACCTTGCGGGCTTTCCCCTTTGGTCAAAATAAAGTGTTCTCGTACCCAAACATTTCGGGAAACATCTGGAACCCCTTCCGGAGACCAAACACTATTATCCCATATATCAAACTTTATCTCCGAACCATTCCAGAGTTCCTCATCACGTCCATGATCTTATCCGGAACTCCAAACAACATTCGGTTACCAACATACATAACTCATAAATACTATATCGTCATCGAACGTTAAGCATGCGGGCCCTACGAGTTCGAGAACTATGTAGACATGACCGAGACACTTCTCTGGTCAATAACCAATAGCGGAACCTGGATGCCCATATTGGCTCCTACATATTCTACGAAGATCTTTATCGGTCGAACCGCATAACAACATACGTTGTTCCCTTTGTCATCGATATGTTACTTGCCCGAGATTCGATCGTCGGTATCTTAATACCTAGTTCAATCTTGTTACCGGCAAGTCTCTTTACTCGTTACATAATACATCATCCCACAACTAACTCATTTGTTACAATGCTTTCAAGGCTTATAGTGATGTGCATTACCGAGTGGGCCGAGAGATACCTCTCCGACAATCGGAGTGACAAATCCTAATCTTGAAATACGCCAACTCAATAAGTACCTTCGGAGACACTTGTAGAGCACCTTTATAATCACCCAGTTACGTTGTGACATTTGGTAGCACACAAAGTGTTCCTCCGGTAAACGGGAGTTGCATAATCTCATAGTCATAGGAACATGTATAAGTCATGAAGGAAGCAATAGCAACATACTAAACGATCAAGTGTTAAGCTAACAGAATGGGTCAAGTCAATCACATAATTCTCCTAATGATGTGATCCCGTTAATCAAATGACAACTCATGGCTATGGTTAGGAAACTTAACCATCTTTGATTAACGAGCTAGTCAAGTAGATGCATACTAGTGACACTATGTTTGTCTATGTATTCACACATGTATTATGTTTCCGGTTAATACAATTCTAGCATGAATAATAAACATTTATCATGAAATAAGGAAATAAATAATAACTTTATTATTGCCTCTAGGGCATATTTCCTTCAGTCTCCCACTTGCACTAGAGTCAATAATCTAGTTCACATCGCCATGTGATTTAACACCAATAGTTCACATCACCATGTGATTAACACCCATAGTTCACATCGTCATGTGACCAACACCCAAAGAGTTTACTAGAGTCAATAATCTAGTTCACATCGCTATGTGATTAACACCCAAAGAGTACTAAGGTGTGATCATGTTTTGCTTATGAGAGAAGTTTAGTCTACGGGTCTGCCACACTCAGATCTGTATGTATTTTGCAAATTTATATGTAAACAATGCTCTGCACGGAGCTACTTTAGCTAATTGCTCCCACTTTCAAAATGTATCTAGATTGAGACTTAGAGTCATCTAGATCAGTGTCAAAATTTGCATCGACGTAACCCTTTACGACGTACCTTTTGTCACCTCCATAATCGAGAAACATATCCTTATTCCACTAAGGATAATTTTGACCGTTGTCCAGTGATCTACTCCTAGATCACTATTGTACTCCCTTGCTAAACTCAGTGTAGGGTATACAATAGATCTGGTACACACCATGGCATGCTTTATAGAAACTATGGCTGAGGCATAGGGAATGACTTCCATTCTCTTTATATCTTCTGCCGTGGTCGGGCTTTGAGTCTTACTCAATTTCACACCTTGTAACACAGGTAAGATCTCTTTCTTTGACTGTTCCATTTTGAACTACTTCAAAATCTTGTCAAGGTATGTACTCATTGAAAAAACTTATCAAGCGTCTTGATCTATCTCTATAGATCTTGATGCTCAATATGTAAGTAGCTTCATCGAGGTCTTTATTCGAAAAACTCCTTTCAAATACTCCTTTATGCTTTCCAGAAAATTCTACATTATTTCCGATCAACAGTATGTCAGTCACACATTCTTATCAGAAATGTTGTAGTGCTCCCACTCACTTTCTCGTAAATACAGGCTTCACCGCAAGTCTGTATAAAACCATATGCTTTGATCACACTATCAAAACATTTATTCCAACTACGAGATGCTTGCACCAGTCCATTGATGGATCGCTGGAGCTTGCTCACTTTGTTAGCACCTTTAGGATCGAGAAAACCTTCAGGTTGCATCATATACAACTCTTCTTCCAGAAATCCATTCAGGAATGCAGTCTTTACATCCATTTGCCAAATTTCATAATCATAAAATGCGGCAATTGCTAACATGATTCGGACGGACTTAAGCATCAATACGAGTGAGAAAATCTCATCGTAGTCAACACCTTGAACTTGTCGAAAACATTTTGTGACAATTCGAGCTTTGTAGATAGCAACACTACTATCAGCGTCCGTCTTCCTCTTGAAGATCCATTTATTTTCTATGGCTTGCTGATCATCAGGCAAGTCAACCAAAGTCCACACTTTGTTCTCATACATGAATCCCGTCTCAGATTTCATGGACTCAAACCATTTTGCGGAATCTGGGCTCATCATCGCTTCCTCATAGTTCGTAGGTTCGTCATGGTCTAATAACATGACTTCTAGAAAGGATTACCGTACCACTCTGGTGCGGACCATACTCTGGTTGTCCTACGAGGTTTGATAGTAACTTGATCTGATGTTTCATGATCATCATCATTATCTTCCTCACTAATTGGTGTAGAGATCACTAGAACTGAATTTTGTGATGAACTACTTTCCAATTCGGGAGAAGGTACAATTACCTTATCAAGCTCTACATTCCTCCCACTCACTTCTTTCGAGAGAAACTACTTCTCTAGAAAGGATCCATTCTCAGCAACAAATATCTTGCGTTCGGATCTGTGATAGAAGGTGTACCCAATAGTTACTTTTGGGTATCCTATGAAGATGCACTTCTTCGACTTGGGTTTGAGCTTATCAAGATGAAACTTTTTCACATAAGCATCGCAACCCCAAACTTTAAGAAACAACAGCTTTGGTTTCTAGCTAAACCACAGTTCATACAGTGTCGTCTCAACGGATTTAGATGGTGCCCTTTTCAATGTGAATGCAACTGTCTCTAATGCATAATCCCAAAACGATAGTTGGTAAATCGGCAAGAGACATCATAGATTGCACTATATCAAATAAAGTACGTTTATGATGTTCGGACACACCATTACGCTGTGGTGTTCCAGGTGGCATGAGTTTGTGAAACTATTCCACATTGTTTTAATTGAAGACCAAACTCGTAACTCAAATATTCGCCTCTGCGATCAGGTCGTAGAAACTTCATTTTCTTGTTACGATGATTTTCTACTTCACTCTGAAATTCTTTGAACTTTTCAAATGTTTCAGACTTATGTTTCTTCAAGTAGATATACCCATATCTGCTCAAATCATTTGTGAAGGTCAGAAAATAACGATACCCTCCGTGAGCCTCAACACTCATCGGACCTCATACATCAGTATGTATTATATCCAATAAGTCAGTTGCTCGCTCCATTGTTCTGGAGAATTGAGTCTTATTCATCTTTGTCCATGAGGCATGGTTCTCAAGCATCAACTGATTCATAATCAAGTGATTCCAAAAGCCCATCAGCATGGAGTTTCTTCATGCGCTTTACACCAATATGACCTAAATGACAGTGCCACAAGTAAGTTGCACTATCATTATTAACTTTGCATCTTTTGATTCAATATTATGAATATGTGTATCACTACTATCGAGATCCAACAAACCATTTTCATTGGGTGTATGACCATAGAAGGTTTTATTCATGTAAACAGAACAACAATTATTCTCTAATTTAAATGAATAACCGTATTGCAATAAACATGATCAAATCATATTCATGCTCAACGCAAACACCAAATAACATTTATTTAGGTTCAACACTAATCCCGAAAGTATAGGGAGTATGCGATGATGATCATATCAATCTTGTAACCACTTCCAACACACATCGTCACTTCACCCTTAACTAGTCTCTGTTCATTCTGTAACTCCTGTTTCGAGTTACTAATTTTTTAGCAACCGAACAAGTATCAAATACCCAGGGGCTACTATAAACACTAGTAAGGTACACATCAATAACCTATATATCAAATATACCCTTATCCACTTTGCCATCCGTCTTATCCACCAGATATTCAGGGCATTTTCGCTTCCAGTGACCATTTCCTTTGCGGTAGAAGCACACAGTTTCAGGCTTTAGTCTAGCTTTGGGCTTCTTCACGGAAGTGACAACTTGCTTGCCATTCTACATGAAGTTCCCTTTCTTTCCCTTTGCTCTTTTGTTGAAACTAGTGGCCTTGTTAATCATCAACACTTGATGCTCTTTCTTGATTTCTACCTTCATCGATTTCATCATCATGAAAAGCTTGGGAATCATTTTCGTCATCCCTTGCATACTATAGTTCATCAAGAAGTTCTACTAACTTGGTGATGGTGACTAGAGAATTCTGTCAATCGCTATTTTATCTGGAAGATTAACTCCCACTTGATTCAAGCGATTGTAGTACCCAGACAATCTGAGCACATGCTCACTGCTTGAGCTATTCTCCTCCATCTTTTAGCTATAGAACTTGTTGGAGACTTCATATCTCTCAACTCAGGTATTTGCTTGAAATATTAACTTCAACTCCTGGAACATCCATATGATCCATGACCTTCAAAACGTCTTTGAAGTCCCGATTCTAAGCCGTTAAGCATGGTGCACTAAACTATCAAGTAGTCATCATATTGAGCTAGCCAAACGTTCATAACGTCTGCATCTGCTCCTGCAATAGGTCAGTCACCTAGCGGTGCATCAAGGACATAATTCTTCTTAGCAGGAATGAGGATAATCCTCATATCAAGGATCCAATCCGCATCATTGCTACTAACATCTTTCAACTTAGTTTTCTCTAGGAACATATCAAAAATAAAACAGAGGAGCTAAACACGAGCTATTGATCTACAACATAGATATGCTAATACTACCAGGACTAAGTTCATGATAAATTAAAGTTCAATTAATCATATTACTTAAGAACTCCCACTTAGATAAACATCCCTCTAATCATCTAAGCGATCACGTGATCCAAATCAACTAAACCATGTCCGATCATCACGAGAGATGGAGTAGTTTTCAATGGTGAACATCATTATGTTGGTCATATCTACCATATGATTCACGCTCGACCTTTTGGTCTCCAGTGTTCCGAGGCCATATCTGCTTATGCTAGGCTCGTCAAGTTTAACCCGAGTATTCTGCGTGTGCAAAACTGTCTTGCACCCATTATAGATGAACATAGAGCTTATCACACCCGATCATCACGTGGTGTCTCGGCACGACGAACTTTGGCAACGGTGCATACTCAAGGAGAACACTTTTACCTTGAAATTTAGTGAGAGATCATCTTATAATGCTACCGTCGATCTAAGCAAAATAAGATGCATAAAAGATAAAACATCAGATGCAATCAATATAAGTGATATGATATGGCCATCATCATCTTGTGCTTGTGATCTCCGTCTTCGAAGCACCGTCATGATCACCATTGTCACTGGCGCGGCACCTTGATCTCCATCGTAGCATCGTTGTCGTCTCGCCAACTATTGCTTCTACGACTATCGCTACCGCTTAGTGATAAAGTAAAGCAACTACAGAGTGATTGCATTGCATACAATAAAGCGACAATCATATGGCTCCTGCCAGTTGCCGATAACTCGGTTACAAAACATGATCATCTCATACAACAAAATATAGCATCATGTCTTGACCATATCACATCACAACATGCCTTGCAAAAACAAGTTAGACGTCCTCTACTTTGTTGTTGCAAGTTTTACGTGGCTGCTACGGGCTGAGCAAGAACCGTTCTTACCTACGCATCAAAACCACAACGATAGTTCGTCAAGTTAGTGTTGTTTTAACCTTCGCAAGGACCGGGCGTAGTCACACTCGGTTCAACTAAAGTTAGAGAAACTGACACCCGCCAGCCACCTGTGTGCAAAGCACGTCGGTAGAACCAGTCTCGCGTAAGCATACGCGTAATGTCGGTCCGGGCCGCTTCATCCAACAATACCGCCGAACCAAAGTATTACATGCTGGTAAGCAGTATGACTTGTATCGCCCACAACTCACTTGTGTTCTACTTGTGCATATAACATCTACGCATAAACCTGGCTCGGATGCCACTGTTGGTGAACGTAGTAATTTCAAAGAAATTCCTACGCACACGCAAGATCATGGTGATGCATAACAACAAGAGGGGAGAGTATGTCTACGTACCCTCGTAGACCGAAAGCGGAAGCGTTTATCAACGCGGTTGATGTAGTCGTACACCTTCACGATCCGTCCCGATCAAGTACCGAACGTATGGCACCTCCGCGTTTAGCACACATTCAGCTCGATGACGTCCTCGCCTTGTCGATCCAGCAAGAGAGGCGAAGTAGTAGATGAGTTCCGGCAGCACGACGGCGTGGTGACGGTGTCGGTGAAGAACAATCTCCACAGGGCTTCGCCTAAGCACTACGAAACCTATGACGGAGGATAAACTAGAGGGGACGGGGTAGCCGGCACACAGCTTGGTGTTTCTTGATGTGTCTTGGGTGCTAGACCTACCCCTCTATTTATATGTTGAGCCTTGGGGTCTAAACTTGGAGTAAAAGCCTCCACAAAGTCGGTTTCACCCGAAAGGCAAGAGTCCTCGGACTCTAGGGCCAGACGCCAGGGTTCCCGGCGTCTAGACCCAGACACCAGGGACCCTGGCGTCTGGCCCCTGGACTCCGCAAAACTTCCTTTTGCGCTTTCTAAAAACCTTGTGGTCTTTCCCCTTTGGCCCAAATAAAGTGTTCTTGTACCCAAACATTTCGGGAAACATCCGGAACCCCTTCCGGTGAATTCCGGAACCCTTCCGGAGACCAGACACTATTATCCCATATATCAAACTTTATCTCCGGACCATTCCGGAGTTCCTCGTCATGTCCGTGATCTTATCTAGAACTCCGAACAACATTCGGTTACCAACATACATAACTCATAAATACTATATCGTCAACGAACATTAAGCGTGCGGACCCTACGGGTTCGAGAACTATGTAGACATGACCAAGACACTTCTGTGGTAAATAACCAATGGCAGAACCTGGATGCCCATATTGGCTCCTACATATTCTACGAAGTTCTTTATCGGTCGAACCGCATAACAACATACGTTGTTCCCTTTGTCATCGGTATGTTACTTGCCCGAGATTCGATCGTCGGTATCTCAATACCTAGTTCAATCTCGTTACCTTCAAGTCTCTTTACTTGTTACGTAATACATCATACCACAACTAACTCATTAGTTACAATGCTTGCAAGGCTTAATGTCATGTGCATTACCGAGTGGGCCCAGAGATACCTCTCCGACAATCAGAGTGACAAATCCTAATCTTGAAATACGCCAACTCAACAAGTACGTTCGGAGACACCTGTAGAGCACCTTTATAATCACCCAGTTACGTTGTGACGTTTGGTAGCACACAAAGTGTTCCTCCGATAAACGTGAGTTGCATAATCTCATAGTCATAGGAACATGTATAAGTCATGAAGAAAGCAATAGCAACATACTAAACGATCAAGTGCTAAGCTAACGGAATGGGTCAAGTCAATCACACCATTCTCCTAATGATGTGACCCCGTTAATCAAATGACAACTCATGTCTATGGTTAGGAAACTTAACCATCTTTGATTAACGAGCTAGTCAAGTAGAGGCATACTAGTGACACTATGTTTGTCTATGCATTCACACATGTATTATGTTTCCGGTTAATACAATTCTAGCATGAATAATAAACATTTATCATGAAATAATGAAATAAACAATAACTTTATTATTGCCTCTAGGGCATATTTCCTTCATAGGTAAATGATAAAAACAAAATTTTTGATATGGTATGCTTCCTAACATATTTCTCAATGTAATTTTTCTTTATTGTGGCATGAATGTTCAGATCCGAAAGATTCAAGATAAAAGTTTAATATTGACATATAAATAATAGTACTTCAAGCATACTAACTAAGCAATCATGTCTTCTCAAAATAACATGGCCAAAGAAAGTTATCCCTACAAAATCATATAGTCTGGCTATGCTCTATCTTCATGACACAAAATATTAAATCATGCACAACCCCGATGACAAGCCAAGCAATTGTGTCATACTTTTGACATTCCCAAACTTTTTCAATCTTCACGCAGTATATGAGCGTGAGCCATGGATATAGCACTATGGTGGAATAAAATGGTGGTTGTGGAGAAGACAAAAAAGGAGAAGATAGTCTCACATCAACTAGGCGTATCAATGGGCTATGGAGATACCCATCAATAGATATCAATGTGAGTGAGTAGGGATTGCCATGCAATGGATGCACTAGAGTTATAAGTGTATGAAAGCTCATCAAAATAAACTAGGTGGGTGTGCATCCAACTTGCTTGCTCACGAAGACCTAGGGCAATTTGAGGAAGCCCATCATTGGAATATACAAGCCAAGTTCTATAATGTAAAATTCCCACTAGTTTATGAAAGTGACAACATAGGAGACTCTCTATCATGAAGATCATGGTGCTACTTTGAAGCACAAGTGTGGAAAAGGATAGTAACATTGTCCCTTTTCTCTTTTTCTCTCATTTATTTTTTTTCTTTTTTTATTTGGGCCTTCTTCTTTTTTTGGCCTCTTTTTTTTCGTCCGGAGTCTCATCCCGACTTGTGGGGGAATCATAGTCTCCATCATCCTTTCCTCACTGGGACAATGCTCTAATAATGATGATCATCACACTTATTTTTACTTACAACTCAAGAATTACAACTCAATACTTAGAACAAAATATGACTCTATGTGAATGCCTCCGGCGGTGTACCGGGATATGC
This sequence comes from Triticum aestivum, assembly GCF_018294505.1. Classification (NCBI taxonomy): domain Eukaryota; kingdom Viridiplantae; phylum Streptophyta; class Magnoliopsida; order Poales; family Poaceae; genus Triticum; species Triticum aestivum. The sequence goes on along the minus strand of NC_057803.1, from coordinate 25,393,797 downwards.
AATGAATCAAGAGTGACATGTATGAAATAATTATGAACGGTGGCTTTGCCACAAATACGATGTCAACTACATGATCATGCAAAGCAATATGACAATGATGATGTGTGTCATAATAAATGGAACAGTGGAAAGTTGCATGGCAATATATCTCAGAATGGCTATGGAAATACCATAATAGGTAGGTATGGTGGCTGTTTTGAGGAAGGTATATGGTGGGTGTATGGTACCGGCGAAAGTTGCGCGGTACTAGAGAGGCTAGCAAACGTGGAAGGGTGAGGGTGCTTATAATCCATGGACTCAACATTAGTCATAAAGAAATCACATACTTATTTCAAAAACCTATTAGTTATTGAAACAAAGTACTACGCGCATGCTCCTAGGGGGATAGATTGGTAGGAAAAGACCATCACTCATCCCCGACCGCCACTCATAAGGAAGGCAATCAATAAATAAATCATGCTCCGACATCATCAAATAACGGTTCACCATTCGTGCATGCTACGGGAATCACAAACTTCAACATAAGTATTTCTCAAATTCACAACTACTCAATTAGTATGACTCTAATATCACCATCTCTATATCTCAAAACAATCATCAAGTATCACACTTCTCTTAGTATTCAACGCACTTGTATGAAAGTTTTTATTATGCCTAAAAGGAAATTGCCATGTTGTTCTAAAGGAATCTCAAAATAATATAAGTGAATCATGAGATATCAATTATTTCTATAAAATAAAACCACCACCGTGCTCTAAAACATATAAGTGAAGCACTAGAGAAAAAACTATATAGCTCGAAAGATATAAGTGAAGCACATAGAGTATTCTAACAAATTCCAATTCATGTGTGTCTCTCTCAAAAGGTTTGTACAGCAAGTATGATTGTGGTAACCTAAAAATCAAAGACTCAAATCATACAAGTCGCTCCAAGCAAAACACATATCATGTGGCGAATAAAAATATAGCTCCAAGTAAAGTTACCGATGAACAAAGACAAAAGATGGGATGCCTTCTGGGGCATCCCCAAGTTTAGGCTTTTTGGTGTCCTTGTATTTTACCTTGGGGTTCCATGGGCATCCCCAAGCTTAGGCTCTTGCCACTCCTTGTTCCATAATCCACCAAATCTTTACCCAAAACTTGAAAACTTCACAACACAAAACTTAACAGAAAATCTCGTGAGCTCCATTAGCGAAAGAAAACAAAACACCACTTCAAGGTACTGTAATGAACTCATTATTTATTTATATTGTTGTTAAACCTACTGTATTACAACTTCTCTATGGTTTATAAACTCTTTTACTAGCCATAGATTCATCAAAATAAGCAAACAACACACGAAAAACAGAATCTGTCAAAAACAGAATAGTCTGAAGTAATCTGTAACCAACACAAACTTCTGGAACCCCAAAAATTCTAAAATAAATTTCTAGACGTGAGTAATTTGTCTATTAATCATTTGCAAAAATAATTAACTAAATATCACTCTCCAATAAAAATGGCAGCAAATCTCATGAGCGCTAAAGTTTCTGTTTTTTACAGCTTGATCGCAAAGACTTTCCCCAAGTCTTCCCAAAGGTTATACTTGGCACAAACACTAATTAAAAGCATAAAACCACATCTAAACAGAGGCTAGATGAATTATTTATTACTAAACATAATCAAAAAGCAAGGAACAAAAATAAAAATTGGGTTGCCTCCCAACAAGCGCTATCATTTAACGCCCCTAGCTAGGCATGATGATTTCAATGATGCTCACATAAAAGATAAGAATTATAACATAAAGAGAGCATCATGAATAATATGACTAGCACATTTAAGTCTAACACACTTCCTATGCATAGCGATTTTGTGAGAAAACAACTTGTGGGAACCATAATCAACTAGCATAGGAGGGCAAAACAAGCATAACTTCAAAACTTTAAGCACATAGAGAGGAAACTTGATATTATTGCAATTCCTACAAGCATATGTTCCTCCCTCATAGTAATTTTTCAGTAGCATCATGAATGAATTCAACAATATAACCATAACCTAAAACATTTTTTTCATGATCTACAAGCATAAAAATTTACTACTCTCCACATAGGCAAAATTCTTCTCATTCGGAATAGTGGGAGTATCATAAGAAACTCGAATACTAAAAATTGTTTCCACATTAAAAGAGTAATAATCAGGAAAAGGGTAATCATAATCATGACAAGTTTTAATATAATCATCACTACTTTTTATAGCATATGTGTCATCGCAACAAACATCATAAGTAGCAACTTTTTCTCATCATAATCAATTGAAACCTCTTAAAAGATAGTGGAATCATTACTAAATAAAGTCATGACCTCTCCAAATCCACTTTCATAATTGTCAAAATAAGATTCAACATCCTCCAAAATAGTGGGATCATTACTTCCTAAAGTTGACACTCTTCCAAACCCACTTTCATCAATATAACCATCATACATAGGAGGCATGCTATCATCATAATAAATTTGCTCATCAAAACTTGGGAGACTAAAAATATCATCTTCATCAAACGTAGCATCCCCAAGCTTGGGACAAACATTAGTTGCAGCAAATACATTCTCGATACTATCATCTTCATCAAACATATATAGCATCCCCAAACTTGGGCTTTTTCATATCATAAGCATAATAACTCTCATCATTAATAGTATGGATAGCACCAATAGTATAACAATTATCATCATCACAATGAGTAATAGGAGAAACATCATTTGGGAGGGATACATTTTTACCTTTGCTTCTCCGTCTTTCCTTTTTCTTCTTCACATCGTGTGTGGGTTAATTCTCTTTTTGGAGCTCCTTATTGATGAGATTGGTTGAATAGAAGGCTCCTCCTCGTTACCTGATTCATCATAAGAAATAATATGAGGATATTGGGAAGCGTCTCCCCTTTCATTAGTATTCTCTTCATCCTCTATTTGTTTTCTTTTCTTAATGTAATTGGCAATATAAGGATTTTCAATGCAATTCACCGCACAATACATAAAAATTTCTTCTAGATCAATATCGAGGAATTTCTCAAGGTTATATTCTGGAATATGCTTAGTTATACGTTTCATTTCTTCATAACCCAAAAGCAAACTAAGTTCATTATGATGTGCAGGGGAAATCAAATCATCACAATTTTTGGACACGATACGATCATGAAACAATTTGCATTGGAGATTTAAATGACCATGTTCATTGCAAAGTTCACAAGTACGGCGAAGAAATTTTAAATTTTTAGCACAAACATCTAGCCTCTCTTGCAACCATTTAGTTTATAAATACTTATGCCTCTTGCAAAATCTATCTTCCCTATTTGGTATGTACTTGCAAACTCTATGCACTCCACAAAAGTTGACATGCTTATAAGAGACATTTTCATCATGACTGGTGCAATCATCATTAGTACTATGGATATTCAAGGAGTTCATACTAACAACATTGCAATCATGCTCATCATTCATAGATTTAGTGCCAAACATTTTAGAGACTTCTTCTTCTAGCACTTGAGCACAACTTTCGTTTCCATCATTCTCAGGAAAGATATTAAAAAGATGAAGCGTATGAGGCAAACTCAATTCCATTTTTTTGTAATTTTCTTTTATAAACTAAACTAGTGATAAAACAAGAAACTAAAAGATTTGATTGCAAGATCTAAAGATATACCTTCAAGCACTCACCTCCCCGGCAACGATGCCAGAAAAGAGCTTGGTGTCTACTACACAACCTTCTTCTTGTAGACGTTGTTGGGCCTCCAAGTGCAGAGGTTTGTAGGACAGTAGCAAATTTCCCTCAAGTGGATGACCTAAGGTTTATCAATCCGTGGGAGGCGTAGGATGAAGATAGTCTCTCTCAAGCAACCCTGCAACCAAATAACAAAGAGTCTCTTGTGTCCCCAACACACCCAATACAATGGTAAATTGTATAGGTGCACTAGTTCGGTGAAGAGATGGTGATACAAGTGCAATATGGATGGTAGATAAAGGTTTTTGTAATCTGAAAATATACAAACAGAAAGGTAACTAATGATAAAAGTGAGTGTAAACGGTATTGCAATGCGTTGAAACAAGGCCTAGGGTTCGTACTTTCACTAGTGCAAGTCCTCTCAACAATAATAACATAATTGGATCATATAACTATCCCTCAACATGCACCAAAGAGTCACTCCAAAGTCACTAATAGCGGAGAACAAACAAAGAGATTACGGTAGGGTACGGAACCACCTCAAAGTTATCCTTTATGATCGATCTATCATAGAGTTCGTACTAGAATAACACCTTAAGACACAAATCAGCCAAAACCCTAATGTCATATAGATACTCCAATGTCACCTCAAGTATCCGTGGGTATGATTATACGATATGCATCGCACAATCTCAGATTCATCTATTCAACCAACACAAAGAACTTCAAAGAGTGCCCCAAAGTTTCTACCGGAGAGTCAAGACGAAAACGTGTGCCAACCCCTATGCATAAGTTCACGAGGTCACGGAACTCGCAAGTTGGTCAGCAAAACATACATCAAGTGGATCACGTGATATCCCATTGTCACCACAGGTAAGCACATGCAAGACATACATCAAGTGTTCTCAAATCCTTAAAGACTTAATCCAATAAGATGACTTCAAAGGGAAAACTCAATTCATCACAAGAGAGTAGAGCGGGAGAAACATCATAAGATCCAACTATAATAGCAAAGCTCGCGATACATCAAGATCGTACCACCTCAAGAACACGAGAGAGAGAGAGATCAAACACATAGCTACTGGTACATACCCTCAGCCCCGAGGGTGGACTACTCCCTCCTCGTCATGGAGAGCGCCGGGATGATGAAGATGGCCACCGGAGAGGGGTTCCCCCCTCTGGTAGGGTGCCGGAACGGGTCTAGTTTGGTTTTCGGTGGCTATGGAGGCTTCTGGCGGTGGAACTCCCGAGCTATTCTACTCTCCGATGTTTTTAAGGTATATTGATATATATATATATATATATATATATATAGGCGAAATAAGTCGATCAGGGGAGCCACGAGGGGCCCACAAGGGTGGGGGCGCGCCCGGGGGGCAGGCGCGCCTTCCTGCCTCGTGGCCACCTTGAAGCTTCCCTGATGTCTACTCCAAGTCTCCTGGATTGCTTCCGTACCAAAAATAACTCTCCCGAAGGTTTTATTCCGTTTGGACTCTGTTTGATATTCCTTTTCTTTGAAACACCGAAATAGGCAAGAAAACAGCAATTTGGGCTGGGCCTCCGGTTAATAGGTTAGTCCCAAAAATAATATAAAAGTGTATAATAAAGCCCATAAACATCCAAAACAGATAATATAATAACATGGAACAATCAAAAATTATAGATACGTTGGAGACGTATCACATAACTAGTTCAATCTCGTCACCGACAAGTCTCTTTACTCGTTCTGCAATGCATCATCCCGTAACTAACTTATTAGTCACATTGCTTGCAACGCTCATAGTGATGTGCGTTACCGAGAGGGCCCATAGATACCTCTATGATACATGGAGTGACAAATCCTAATCTCGATCTATGCCAACTCAACAAGCACCATCGGAGATACCTATAGAGCATTTTTATAATCACCCAGTTACGTTGTGACATTTGATAGCACACAAGGTGTTCCTCTGGTATCCAGGAGTTGCATAATCTCATAGTCAGAGGAACATGTATAAGTCATGAAGAAATCAATAGCAATAAAACTAAACGATCATTATCCTAAGCTAATGGAAGGGTCTTGTCCATCACATCATTCTCTAATGATGTGATGCCGTTCATCAAATGACAACACATGTCTATGGTCAGGAAACTTAACCATCTTTAATTAACGAGCTAGTCTATTAGAGGCAAACTAGGGACACTTTGTTTGTCTATGTATTCACACATGTACTAAGTTTTTGGTTAATACAATTCTAGCATGAATAATAAACATTTATCATGATATAAGGAAATATAAATAACAACTTTATTATTGCCTCTAGGGCATATTTCCTTTAGATATAGTGGACTGCCATGACATGAAACTGGGTTAAGGGGTTTTGGATGCACAAGTAGTATCTCTACTTTGTGCGGATTTTTGGCTAGCAAAGATATAAAGCAAGCACCACATGTTAGAGGATCCATGACAATATAACTTCTATATGAATACAAGCAAACATATGTCATTACGTTGTCTTCATTGTCCAACGTCAACTAATTGACATAAGATATTTAATGGGGGATCACTATCATTAAAGATTTCCAAGATAGTATATTTATATGTGAGTCTTATCTCCCCTTATTAATCTTTCCTGAATTGCATCATTGAACAATACTATGTTTGTTAACTTCCAAAAAAATTTATCAATTATACTTTTCTTTATGTAAAGTCATTACTTCCCATGGGATTAGCATGATCTTTTTATTCTTTTCATTGCTAACATTGAAACACAAAAGTAAATAAGCAAAACTCAAACTACTCTTTATTATATAAGTCTCAACTCGATTACATAGATAGATAGATCACAAAACTAGCACTTGAAAATAGATTATACTAAACTTTAATTCTTCTAAATCACCAAATAACTAAGGAATGAACTAAGATAGGTAAAGATAATAGTGATACGATACCGGGGCACCTCCTCCCCCAAGTTTGACACAAGCCTAGGGTGATGCCCATACCCGTGTCCTCAAGTTTCTTTCTTCGGTGTTGGTGGTGCAATATTCTTGGCGATGATTCCGTTGAGGATATGGTTTTCCTCCTCAAGCTTATTAACTTGATGTTTGAGCTCCACGATTTCCTTAAGGAGCTTGCCAGTGACAATCAAAGCACCATGAACCCAAGGATGCAGCTTGGCTGAGGGGGATGAAGCAACACTAGCTCTTTGCAAATCACGATAGGAAATAAATCGAGTGTAGGGAGGTTTAACCGAGTTTGGGAGACTTGATATCTTGAAATCCACATGCATATCTCCAGGTTGCAGTAGAGGGGCTTCTTCTTCTTCCTCGAAGCAAGAGTCCTCCAGCCTCTTCAAATCGGCGTCTCGATCCTCTTCCATGGACCAACCATAAGGATCCATGTCTCCGTAGATCCTTGGGTTTGCAACATAGTGGGAAACATAGCTCTCTCCATCTAAGTCTTGGGATGACATAATGTCAGATCTGCCAGAAAAATAGCACGAAAAAAAGAGGAGATTCTTGCGATACGATGGTCAAAACATCCGAGAGTATATATAAAGAATTTTTATCTTGCGAAACAAGTATTCCAGAAGAAAAAGGAGTCGGGAAGGCACACGAGGGGCCCACAAGGCAACCAGGCGTGTCATGTTGCCTTGTGACCTCCTCATGGGTTCCCTCGGCTATTTCTTATTTTACATTTTTTCTAATATTCCAAAACGGACAAAAAATATTTTTATGGAATTTTTGGAGTCGGTTTACTTACGTATCACATACCTACTCTTTTTAGGGTTCTAGAGTGTTCCGAACGGTCTCTCTTATGTGTTCCTCCAGTGTCATAGTTTGAACAATATTAGTTTCAACATTAATAGGTATACCTGAGATATAATGCTTCATTCTTTATCCATTAACCACTCTCGGATTAGTGCCCTCTGCATTATTGATCTTGATAGCTCTCATGCGATAAACTTCTTCGATGACATGAAGTCATTCCCATTTGGAGAGAAGTTTTCCTGCAAAAAAATCTAAAACGAGAGTTGTACAATAGAACATGCTCACCCACTTTGAATTCCCCTTTCTTGAATTCTTTTATCTTGCCACCTTTTAACTATTCTTTAAACAACTTGGCATTTTCATAAGCTTGGGATCTCCACTCATCCACAGAGCTAATATCAATAACCTATTTTCACCGGAAAGTTTGAAATCATAATTAAGTTCTTTAATTGCACAATATGCTTTATGTTCTAACCCAAGAGGTAAATGACATGCTTTTCCACAAACCATTTTATACAGAGACATACCCGTAGGATTCTTATAAGCAGTTCTATAAGCCCATAGTGCATCATCATGTTTCTTAGACCAATTCTTTCTAGATCTATTAACGGTCTTTTGCAAGACTAAGGACGATAAGGAAATGCAATTTTATGGTTAACATCATATTTAGCAAGAAGTTTATGGAAAGCACCATGAATAAAATGTGAACCACCATCAGTCATCAAATATCTAGGGACTCCAAACCTCGGGAAAATAACTTCTTTAAGCATTTTAATATATGTATTATGATCAGCACTACTAGTTGGAATAGCTTCTACCCACTTAGTAACGTAATGAAGAAGAACTAGAATATGAGTATACCCATTATCGGAAGGAAAAGGTCCCATATAGTGAAATCCCCAAACATCAAATGGTTCGATAACAAGTGAATAATTCATAGGCATTTCCTGGCATCTACCAATATTACCAATTCTTTGTCACTCATCACGAGAAAGGACAATCATACATGCATCCTTGAAAAGGGTTGGACAATAAAAACCAGATTGTAGTACCTTATGTGCAGTTCTATCTGCATCATGGTGTCCTCCGTATGCTGCTACTTCTTGAGCTTGTGTTGGTTTTCCATTGAAGAGGAAAGGGTGATGTAGCAAAGTAGAGATGAGTATTTACCTCATTTAAGAACCAAGGTATCAATCTAGTTGGAGGAACACACAAGTCTCCAATAATAGCAATTGCACAAAGAAATAAATACTTGCATCCAACGCGACAAAGGGGTTGTTAATCCCTTCACGATTACTTGCAAGGACAAGATCTGATAGTGATGGATATAAAAGATAAGTAAAAGAGCAAACAAAATAAAAGTAAATAAATTGCAGCAAGGTATTTTTGTGTTTTTAATTTTGTAGATCTAGAAATAATATGATAAAAGATAGACCCGGGGGCATTAGTTTTCACTAGAGGCTTCTCTCTTGAAAGAAAGCATAAGGTGGGTATACAAATTACTGTTGAGCAATTGACAGAAAAGCACATAGTTATGAAGATATCCAAGGCAATGATCATGTATATAGCTATCACGTCCGATACAAGTAGACCGTCTCCTGCCTACATCTCCTACTATTACTCCACACATCGACCACTATCCAGCATACATCTAGTGTATTAAGTTAACAAAAACGGAATAACACCTTAAGCAAGATGACATGATGTAGAGGGATAGATCCAGTCAATGAATAAACCCCACATTTTTATCCTTAATGGCAACAATACAAATACGTGTCATGTCCCCTTCTGTCACGGGGATGGAGCACCACAAGATTGAACCCATTACAAAGCACCTCTCCCATTGCAAGAAAAATCAATCTAGTTGGCCAAACCAAATAAATAGATCGGAGAGAAAGACAAAGCTAATAAATCATTCATAAAATAGTTTAGGGAAGACTCAAATAATACTCATAGATAATCTAATCATAAACCCTCAATCCATAGATATCAACAAACATGCCCCAAAAGAATATTACATCGAATAGATCTCCAATAACACCGAGGAGAACGTTGTATTGAAGATCAAAGAGAGAGAAGAAGCCATCTAGCTACTAGCTATGGACCCGTAGGTCTGTGGTAAACTACTAACACATCATCAGAAGGGCAGCAAGGTTGATGTAGAAGCCCTCCGTGATCGAATCCCCCTCCAGCAGAGTACCGGAAAAGGTCCCCAGATGGGATCTCACGAAGACAGAAACTTGTGGTGGCGGAAAAGTAATTTAGGTGTGCCCTTTGGTCTATGGGGAATATTTGGGTATTTATAGAAAACAAATTAGGGTTGGAACTGCCACGGGGGGCCACAAGCTTGGGGGGCTCGCCCCCTGAGCATGCGGTAACCTCGTGGCTCTTCTGGCCTCCTCCGGAAGCTTCCAGGGCGTCTTGTGGTCCAAGAAAAATCGTCAAAAAGTTTTGTTCCATTTGGACACCGTTTGGTATTGAACCCATTACAAAGTGCAACCTCTTGAGCTTGCGTTGATTTTTCCCTTGAAGAGAAAACAGAGATGCAGCAAAGGAGCGTAAGTATTTCCCTCAGTTTGGAGAACGAAGGTATCAATCCAGTAGGAGACTACGCAACAAGCCACCGAATACCTGCACAAACAAACATCAACTTGCAACCAAAGCGACAAAGGGGTAGTCAACCCCTTCACGGTTATTCGCAAAGTGAGATCTGATAGAGATGGATAAATGGTAAAGTAATATTTTTGGTATTTTTGGTTTATGGAACGAAAAGTAAAAGATTGCAAAAGAAAGTAAATAGGAAACTAGATATTGTAGATCGGAAACTTATATGATAGAAAATAGACCCGGGGGCCCTAGGTTTCAATAGAGGCTTCTCTCAAGATAGAAGTTATTACGGTGGGTGAACGAATTACTGCCGAGAAATTCATAGAAAAGCGCAAAGTTATGACGATATCGAAGGCAATGATCATGAATATAGGCATCACGTCTGTGTCAAGTAGATCGAAACGATTCTGCATCTACTACTATTACTCCACACATTGACTCCTGCCTGCATCTAGAGTATTAAGTTCATAAGAACAAAGTAACACATTAATCAAGATGACATGATGTAGCGGGATTAACTCAAGCAATATGATGAAAACCCCATCTTTTTCTCCTCGATGGCAACAATACAATACGTGCCTTGATGCCCCTACTGTCACTGGGAAAGGACACCACAAGATTGAACCCAAATCTAAGCACTTCTCCCATTGCAAGAAAAAACCAATCTAGGTGGCCAAACCAAATCGATAGTTAGAAGAGACTTGCAAAGATATCAAATCATGCATAAAAGAATTCAAAGGAGATTCAAATAGTATTCATAGATAAGCCGATCATAAATCCACAATTCATTGGATCTCGGCAAACACACCGCAAAAGAGTATTACATCGAATAGATCTCCAAGAACATCGAGGAGAACTTTGTATTGTGAATCGAAGAGAGAGAAGAAGCCATCTAGCTACTAGCTATGGACCTGTAGGTATGAAGTAAACTACTCATGCTTCAACTGAGAGGCAATGGTGTTGATGTAGAAGCCCTCCGTGATCGATTCCCCCTCCGGCAGGATGTCGTAAAAGGCCCCAAGATTGGATCTCACGGGTACAGAAGGTTGCGGTGGTGGAAACTGGATTTGTGGCCCCTGGATGTTTTTGGGGTATAAGAGTATATATAGGCGAAAGAATTAGGTCAGGGGAGCTACGAGGGCCTCACAAGGTCGGGGGCGCACCCTCCACCCTTGTGGCTGCCTCAAGGATCCTCTGACTTGCACTCCAAGTCTCCTGGGTGTCTTCTGGTCGAAGAAAAATCATGGCGAAAGTTTTATTACGTTTGGACTCCATTTGGTATTCCTTTTCTGTGAAACTCTAAATCAAGGAAAAACAGAAACTGACACTAGGCTCTAGGTTAATAGGTTAGTCCCAAAAATCATATAAAATAGCATACTAATGCATATAAAACATCCAGAATAGATAACATAATAGCATGGAACAATCAAAAACTATAGATACGTTGGAGACGTATCAAGGATCCCCAAGCTTAATTCCTGCTCGTCCTCGAGTAGGTAAATGATAAAAACAGAATTTTTGATGTGGAATGCTACCTAACATATTTATCCATGTAATTCTCTTTATTGTGTCATGAATGTTCAGATCCGTAAGATTCAAAACGATAGTTTAATATTGACATAAAAACAATAATACTTCAAGCATAGTAACAAAATATTTATGTCTTCTCAAAACAACATGGCCAAAGAAAGCTTATCCCTACAAAATCATATAGTATGGCTATGCTCCATCTTCATCACACAAAAAATTTAAATCATGCACAACCCCGATGACAAGCCAAGCAATTGTTTCATACTTCCGACGTCCTCAAACTTCTTCAACTTTCATTCAATAAATGAGTGTGAGCCATGGACATAGCACTATACGTAGAATAGACGGTGGATGTGGAGAAGACAAAAATAAGGAGATAGTCTCACATCAACTAGGCGTATCAACAGGCTATGGAGATGCCCATCAATAGATATCAGTGTGAGTGAGTAGGGATTGCCATGCAACAGATGCACTAGAACTATAAGTTTATGAAAGCTCAAAAAGAAACTAAGTGGGTGTGCATCCAACTCGCTTGCTCACGAAGACCTAGGGCAATTTGAGGAAGTCCATCATTGGAATATACAAGCCAAGTTCTATAATGAAAATTCCCACTAGTATATGAAAGTGATATCATAGGAGACTCTCTATCATGAAGATCATGGTGCTACTTTGAAGCACAAGTTTGGTACAAAGGATAGTAACATTGTCCCTTCTATCTTTTTCTCTCATTTTTTTATTTGGGCCTTCTCTCATTTTTTTGGCCTCTTTTTTCGTCTGGAGTCTCATCCTGACTTGTGGGGGAATCATAGTCTCCATCATCCTTTCCTCACATGGGACAATGCTCTAATAATGAAGATCATCATACTTTTATTTACTTACAACTCAAGAATTACAACTTGATACTAGAACAAAACTATGACTCTATGTGAATGCCTCCGGCAGTGTACCGGGATGTGCAATGAATCAAGAGCGACATGTATAAAAAAAGATGAACGGTGGCTTTGCCACAAATATGATGTCAACTACATGATCATGCAAAGCAATATGACAATGATGGAGCGTGTCATAATAAACGGAACGGTGGAAAGTTGCATGCCAATATATCTCGGAATGGCTATGGAAATGCCATAATAGGTAGGTATGGTGGCTGTTTTGAGGAAGGATATGTGGTGCGTTTATGGTACTGGCGAAAGTTGCGTGGTACTAGAGAGGCTAGCAATGGCGGAAAGGTGAGAGTGCGTATAATCCATGGACTCAACATTAGTCATAAAGAACTCACATACTTATTGCAAAAATCTATTAGTCATCTAAACAAAGTACTACACGCATGCTCCTAGGGGGATATATTAGTAGGAAAAGACCATCGCTCGTCCCCGACCGCCACTCATAAGGAAGACAATCAATAAATAAATCATTCTCCAACTTCATCACATAACGGTTCACCATACGTGCATGCTACATGACTCGCAAACTTTAACGTAAGTATTTCTCAATTTCACAACTACTTACTAGCATGACTCTAATATCACCATCTCCATATCTCAAAACAATCATAAGGAATCAAACTTCTCATAGTATTCAATGCACTTTATATGAAAGTTTTTATTATATCCCTTTTCGATGCCTATCATATTAGGACTAATTTTATAACCAAAGAAAATTGCCATGCTGATTAGAGACTCTCAAAATAATATAAGTGAAGTACGAGAGTTCATCAATTTCTATGAAATAAAACCACTGCCGTGCTCTAAAAAGATATAAGTGAAGCATTAGAGCAAATTTTGCCTAGCTCAAAAGATATAAGTGAAGCACATAGAGCATTCTAATAAATCACGATTCATGTGTGTCTCTCCCAAAAGGTGTGTACAGAAAGGATGATTGTGGAAAACTAAAAAGAAAAGTCTCAAATCATACAAGACGCTCCAAGAAAAACACATATCATGCGGTGAATAAAAATATAGCCTCAAGTAAAGTTACTGATAGACGTAGACGAAACAGGGGATGCCTTTCCAGGGCATCCCCAAGCTTAAGCTTTTTGACATCCTTGAATATTACCTTGGGGTGTCTTGGTAACCCCCAAGCTTAGGCTCTTGCCACTCCTTATTCCATAGTCCATCAAATCCTTACCCAAAACTTGAAAACTTCACAACACAAAACTCCAACAGAAAATCTTGTAAGCTCCGTTAGTATAAGAAAATAAATCACCAGTTTTGGTACTTTTGTGAACTCATTTATTTATATTGGTGTAATATCTACTTTATTCCAAGTTTTCCATGGTTCATACCCCTCTATACTAGCCATAGATGCATCAAAATAAGCAAATAACACGCGAAAAACAGAATCTGTCAAAAACAGAACAGTCTGTAGCAATCTAGAGATTTTGAATACTTATGTAACTCCAAAAATCCTGAGAAAATAGGAAATTATAGATAATTTTTTATTAATCTTCTTAAAAAAGAATCAGTATTTTATCACGCTCCTGATAAAAATAAGAATTGTTTCCGTGAGTGCAAAAGTTTTTGTTTTTCAGCAAGATCAAATTAACTATCACCGTAGGTTATCCCATAGGTCTTACTTGGCACAAACACTAATTAAAACACAAAACCACATCTAAACAAAGGCTAGATGATTTATTCGAAGCAAAACAGGACCTAAAAAGCAAGAACAAAAATAAAATTCGGTTGCCTCCCAACAAGCGCTATTGTTTAAAGCCTTTTAGCTAGGCATTGATAATTTTATTGATGCTCATATGAAAGATAGTAATTGAAACACAAAGAGAACATCATAAAACATATGACAAACAAGTTTAAGTCTAACATTCTTCCTATGCATAGGTATTCTATAAGAAAACAAATTATCAAGACAAGCAAAAACCACCATATGCAAGGAAGAAGAAGGAAACAATAGCAATCTCAACATAACAAGAGGTAATTTTATAACATGAAAATTCCTACTACCATATTTTATTATTTCATAATAATTACATGTAGGATCATAATCAAATTCAACAATATAACTATCACGTAAAATACTATCAACATGATCCACATGCATGCAAAGTTTACACTCTTCCGAAATAGTGGGATTATCATAAAATAAAGTCATGACCTCTCTGAACCCACTTTTATCAAAAAAAATCATAAGATTGAAAATTATCCAAATATGTGGGATCTAAAGTTGATACTCTTCCAAACCCACTTTCAATATTATTGCAAACATTATTATCAATCTCATATTCATCATGGGGCTTAAATAAATTTTCAAGATTGTAAGAAGAATCACCCCAATCATGATCATTTCAACAAGTAGTGGACATAGCAAAACTAGCATCCCAAAGCTTAGGGTTTTGCATATTATTAGCACAATTGACATTAATAGAATTTATAATCACATCATTGCAATCATGCTTGTCATTCAAGGAGCTATCTTGAATCACTTCATAAATTTCTTCTTTCAACACTTCATCACAATTTTCAGATTCATGAATTTCAAGCAAAACCTCATAAAGATAATCTAGTGCACTCAACTCACTAGCAATTGGTTCATCAAAATTGGATCTTTTAAAAAGATTAGCAAGAGGATGAGGATCCATACCAATAGATTTTTACCAAGCAAAGATGCAAGCAAATAGAAGGCACATGGTAACACGAGAAAATAGAAGGACGGACAGAAGAGGGGCGAAGAACAGGGAAAATCTTTTCAAAAATCATTTTAGAAGTGGGGGGAGGAAAACAAGAGGTGAATGGTGAATAATGTAATGCGATAGATGAGAATTTTTTATGGGTACTTCGTATGTCTTGGCTTGGTGTAGATCTCCCCGGCAACGGCGCCAGAAATCCTTCTTGCTACCTCTTGAGCTTGCATTGATTTTCCCCTTGAAGAGAAAAGGGTGATGCAACAAAGGACCATAAGTATTTCCCTCAGTTTTGAGAACCAAGGTATCAATCCAGTTGGAGACTATGCAACAAGACACCGAATACTTGCACAAACAAACACCAACTTGCAACCAACGCGACAAAGGGGTTGTCAATCCCTTCATGGTTATTCGCAAAGTGAGATCTGATAGAGATGGATAAACGGTAAAGTAATATTTTTGGTATTTTTGGTTTATGGAACGGAAAGTAAAATATTGCAAAAGAAAGTAAATAGGAAACTAGAGATTATAGATCGGAAACTTATATGATAGAAAATAGACCCAGGGGCCATAGGTTTCACTAGAGGCTTCTCTCAAGATAGAAGTTATTCCAGTGGGTGAACAAATTACTGCTGGGTAACGTAGTAATTTCAAAATATTCCTACGTACACACAAGATCATGGTGATGCATAGCAACGAGAGGGGAGAGTGTTGTCCACGTACCCTCGTAGACCGAAAGCGAAATCGTTATAACAACGCGGTTGATGTAGTCGTACGTCTTCACGACCCGACCGATCAAGCACCGAAACTACGGCACCTCCGAGTTTTAGCACACGTTCAGCTCGATGACGATCCCCGGACTCCGATCTAGCAGAATGTCGGGGAAGAGTTCCGTCAACACGACGGCGTGGTGACGATCTTGATGTTCTACCGTCGCAGGGCTTCACCTAAGCACCGCTACAATATTATCGAGGTTTATGGTGAAGGGGGGCACTGCACACGGCTAAGAGATCAATGATCAATTGTTGTGTCTTTGGAGTGCCCCCTGCCCCCGTATATAAAGGAGCAAGGGGGAGGAGGTGCGGCCAGGCAAGGGGCGCGCCAGGAGGAGTTCTACTCCTACCGGGAGTAGGACTCCTCCCCTTTCCATGTTGGACTAGGACTTTGGAGGGAAAGAGAGAGAGAGGGGGGAAAGGAAAGGGGGGCGCCGCCCCCCTTCTTGTCCAATTCAGACTTGGGGGGGAGGGGCGTGCGGCTGCCCCTTGGCCTCCTCTCCTCTTCCTCCACTAGGCCCATTAAGGCCCATTAGGTTACTGGGGGGTTCCGATAACCTCCCGGTACTCCGGTAAAATGCCGATTTTACCCAGAACACTTCCCATGTCCAAACATAGGCTTCCAATTTATCAATCTTCATGTCTCGACAATTTCGAGACTCCTCGTCATGTCCGTGATCACATCCGAGACTCCGAACAACCTTCGGTACATCAAAACATATAAACTCATAATGAAACTGTCATGGTAACGTTAAGCGTGCGGACCCTACGGGTTCGAGAACAATGTAGACATGACCGAGACACGTCTCTGGTCAATAACCAATAGCGGAACCTGGATGCTCATATTGGCTCCTACATATTCTATGAAGATCTTTATCGGTCAGACCGCATAACAACATACGTTGTTCCCTTTGTCATCGGTATGTTACTTGCCCGAGATTCGATCGTCGGTATCTTAATACCTAGTTCAATCTCGTTACCGGCAAGTCTCTTTACTCGTTCTGTAATACATCATCCCGCAACTAACTCATTAGCTGCAATGCGTGCAAGGCTTAAGTGATGTGCATTACCGAGAGGGCCCACAGATACCTCTCCGATAATCGGAGTGACAAATCCTAATCTCGAAATACGCCAACCCAACATGTACCTTTATAATCACCCAGTTACGTTGTGACATTTGGTAGCACACAAAGTCTTCCTCCAGTAAACGGGAGTTGCATAATCTCATAGTCATAGGAACATGTATAAGTCATGAAGAAAGCAATAGCAATAAACTAAACGATCAAGTGCTATGCTAATGGAATGGGTCAAGTCAATCACATCATTCTCCTAATGATGTGATCCCGTTAATCAAACGACAACTCATGTCTATGGCTAGGAAACATAACCATC
This sequence comes from Triticum aestivum, assembly GCF_018294505.1. Lineage (NCBI taxonomy): Eukaryota > Viridiplantae > Streptophyta > Magnoliopsida > Poales > Poaceae > Triticum > Triticum aestivum. Next base: position 25,376,419 of record NC_057803.1, on the reverse strand, counting down.
TTTGATCAAGGAGCTAGTCAAGTAGAGGCATACTAGTGACACTCTGTTTGTCTATGTATTCACACAAGTATTATGTTTCCGGTTAATACAATTCTAGCATGAATAATAAACATTTATCATGATATAAGGAAATAAATAATAAATTTATTATTGCCTCTAGGGCATATTTCCTTCAGTCTCCCACTTGCACTAGAGTCAATAATCTAGATTACACAGTAATGATTCTAACACCCATGGAGCCTTGGTGTTGATCATGTATTGCTCGTGGAAGAGGCTTAGTCAGCGGGTCTGCAACATTCAGATCTGTATGTATCTTGCAAATTTCTATGTCTCCCACTTGGACTAAATCCCGAATGGAATTGAAGCGTCTCTTGATGTGCTTGGTTCTCTTGTGAAATCTGGATTCCTTCGCCAAGGCAATTGCACCAGTATTGTCACAAAAGATTTTCATTGGACCCGATGCACTAGGTATGACACCTAGATCAGATATGAACTCCTTCATCCAGACTCCTTCATTTGCTACTTCCGAAGAAGCTATGTATTCCGCTTCACATGTAGATCCTGCCACGACGCTTTGTTTAGAACTGCACCAACTGACAGCTCCACCGTTTAATGTAAACACGTATCCGGTTTGCGGTTTAGAATCGTCCGGATCAGTGTCAAAGCTTGCATCAACGTAACCATTTATGATGAGCTCCTTGTCACCTCCATATACGAGAAACATATCCTTAGTCCTTTTCAGGTACTTCAGGATGTTCTTGACCACTGTCCAGTGATCCACTCCTGGATTACTTTGGTACCTCCCTGCTAGACTTATAGCAAGGCACACATCAGGTCTGGTACACAACATTGCATACATGATATAGCCTATGGCTGAAGCATAGGGAACTTCTTTCATTTTCTCTCTATCTTCTACGGTGGTCGGACATTGAGTTTTACTCAACTTTATACCTTGTAACACAGGCAAGAACCCTTTCTTTGCTTGATCCATTTTGAACTTCTTCAAAACTTTGTCAAGGTATGTGCTTTGTGAAAGTCCAATTAAGTGTCTTCATCTATCTCTATAGATCTTAATGCCCAATATGTAAGCAGCTTCACCGAGGTCTTTCATTGAAAAACTCTTATTCAAGTATCCCTTTATGCTATCCAGAAATTCTATATCATTTGCAATCAACAATATGTCATCCACATATAATATCAGAAATGCTACAGAGCTCCCACTCACTTTCTTGTAAATACAGGCTTCTCCAAAAGTTTGTACAAAACCAAATGCTTTGATCACACTATCAAAGCGTTTATTCCAACTCCGAGAGGCTTGCACCAATCCATAAATGGATCACTGGAGCTTGCACACTTTGTTAGCTCCCTTTGGATCGATAAAACCTTCCGGTTGTATCATATACAACTCTTCTTCCAGAAGTCCATTCAGGAATGCAGTTTTGACATCCATCTGCCAAATTTCATAATCATAAAATGCGGCAATTGCTAACATGATTCGGACAGACTTAAGCATCACTACGGGTGAGAAGGTCTCATCGTAGTCAATCCCTTGAACTTGTCGAAAACCTTTCGCAACAAGTTGAACTTTGTAGACAGTAACTTTACCGCCATGTCAGTCTTCTTCTTAAAGATCCATTTATTCTCAATTGCTTGCCGATCAACGGGCAAGTCAACCAAAGTCCACACTTTGTTCTCATACATGGATCCCATCTCAGATTTCATGGCTTCTAGCCATTTTGCGGAATCTGGGCTCACCATCGCTTCTTCATAGTTCGTAGGTTCATCATGATCTAGTAGCATGACTTCCAGAACAAGATTACCGTACCACTCTGGTGCGGATCTTACTCTGGTTGATCTACGAGGTTTGGTAGTAACTTGATCTGAAGTTTCATGATCATTATCATTAGCTTCCACACTAATTGGTGTACGTGTCACATAAACCGGTTTCTGTGATGTACTACTTTCCAATAAGGGAGCAGGTACAGTTACCTCATCAAGTTCTACTTTCCTCCCACTCACTTCTTTCGAGAGAAACTCCTTCTCTAGAAAGGATCCATTCTTAGCAACGAATGTCTTGCCTTCGGATCTGTGATAGAAGGTGTACCCAACAGTCTCCTTTGGGTATCCTATGAAGACACATTTCTCCGATTTGGGTTCGAGCTTATCAGGTTGAAGCATTTTCACATAAGCATCGCAGCCCCAAACTTTTAGAAACGACAACTTTGGTGGTGTCGTCCCAAACCACAGTTCATAAGGCGTCGTCTCAACGGATTTTGATGGTGCCCTATTTAACATGAATGCGGCCATCTCTAAAGCATAACCCCAAAACGATAGCGGTAAATTTGTAAGAGACATCATAGATTGCACCATATCTAGTAAAGTACGATTACAACGTTCGGACACACCATTACGCTGTGGTGTTTCGGGTGGCGTGAGTTGCGAAACTATTCCGCATTGTTTCAAATGTAGACCAAACTCGTAACTCAAATATTCTCCTCCATGATCAGATCGTAGAAACTTTATTTTCTTGTTATGATGATTTTCAACTTCACTCTAAAATTCTTTGAACTTTTCAAATGTTTCAGACTGATGCTTCATTAAGTAGATATACCCATATCTGCTTAAATCATCTATGAAGGTGAGAAAATAATGATATCCACCACGAGCCTCAACATTCATCGGACCACATACATCTGTGTGTATGATTTCCAACAAATCTATTGCTCTCTCCATAGTACCGGAGAACGTCGTTTTAGTCATCTTGCCCATGAGGCACGGTTCGCAAGTACCAAGTGATTCATAATCAAGTGGTTCCAGAAGTCCATCAGTATGGAGTTTCTTCATGCGCTTTACACCGATATGACCTAAACGGCAGTGCCACAAATAAGTTGCACTATCATTATTAACTCTGCATCTTTTGGTTTCAACATTATGAATATGTGTATCACTACTACCGAGATTCATCAAAAATAGACCACTCTTCAAGGGTGCATGACCATAAAAGATATTACTCATATAAATAGAACAACCATTATTCTCTGATTTAAATGAATAACCGTCTCGCATCAAACAAGATCCAGATATAATGTTCATGCTCAACGCTGGCACCAAATAACAATTATTTAGGTCTAATACTAACCCCGAAGGTAGATGTAGAGGTAGCGTGCTGACCGCGATCACATCAACTTTGGAACCATTTCCCACGCGCATCATCACCTCGTCCTTTGCCAGTGTTCGCTTAATCCGTAGTCCCTGTTTCGAGTTGCAAATGTTAACAATAGAACCAGTATCAAATACCCAGGTGCTACTGCGAGCTCTAGTAAGGTACACATCAATAACATGTATATCACATATACCTTTGTTCACCTTGCCATCCTTCTTATCCGCCAAATACTTGGGGCAGTTCCGCTTCCAGTGACCAGTCTGCTTGCAGTAGAAGCACTCAGTTTCAGGCTTAGGTCCAGATTTGGGTTTCTTCTCCTGAGCGGCAACTTGCTTGTTGTTCTTCTTGAAGTTCCCCTTCTTCTTCCCTTTGCCTTTTTTCTTGAAACTGGCGGTCTTATTGACCATCAACACTTGATGCTCCTTCTTGATTTCTACCTCCGCGGCCTTTAGCATTGCGAAGAGCTCAGGAATCGTCTTATCCATCCCTTGCATGTTATAGTTCATCACGAAGCTCTTGTAGCTTGGTGGCAGTGATTGAAGAACTCTGTCAATGACACTATCAACAGGAAGATTAACTCCCAGTTGAGTCAAGTGATTATGATACCCAGACATTTTGAGTATATGTTCACTGACAGAACTATTCTCCTCCATCTTGCAGCTATAGAACTTATTGGAGACTTCATATCTCTCAATCCGGGCATTTGCTTGAAATATTAACTTCAACTCCTGGAACATCTCATATGCTCCATGACGTTCAAAACGTCGTTGAAGACCCGGTTCTAAGCCGTAAAGCATGGCACACTGAACTATCGAGTAGTCATCAGCTTTGCTCTGCCAGACGTTCATAACATCTGGTGTTGCTCTAGCAGCAGGTGTCGGTGTCAAAACCGGCGGATCTCGGGTAGGGGGTCCCGAACTATGCGTCTAGGCCGGATGGTAACAGGAGGCAGGGGACACAATGTTTTACCCAGGTTAGGGCCCTCTTGATGGAGGTAAAACCCTACATCTTGCTTGATTAATATTGATGATATGGGTAGTACAAGAGTAGATCTACCACGAGATCAGAGAGGCTAAACCCTAGAAGCTAGCCTATGGTATGATTGTATGTTGTGGTTGTTGTGTCCTACGGACTAAAATCCTCCGGTTTATATAGACACCAGAGAGGGTTAGGGTTACACAAGGTTGGTTACAAAGGAGGAGATATCCATATCCGTATTGCCTAGCTTGCCTTCCACGCCAAGTAGAGTCCCATCCGGACACGAGACGACGTCTTCAATCTTGTATCTTCATAGCCCAACAGTCCGGCCAAAGGATATAGTCTGGCTGTCCGGAGACCCCCTAACCCGGGACTCCCTCAGTAGCCCCTGAACCAGGCTTCAATGACGATGAGTCCGGCGCGCAGTATTGTCTTCGGCATTGCAAGGCGGGTTCCTCCTCTGAATACACCACGGAAGAATTTGAATACAAGGATAGTGTCGACCCTGCAAAATAAGTTCCACATACCACCGTAGAGAGAATAATATTTTCGCAAATCTAATTTGCTGACTTGTTTTGACAGCATGACGTTATGTCATGGCCCGGTGATTATTCGAACCGATTCCTTTAACTAGCCCCGCACATAACGAGAGGCAGTTTTTTGACACGTCTTGTCAAAGCAGAGATCGTGTCCCCTTATTACGGGATTCTCATCAATATGGGCGTGGGTAACCCGCCATCGATTACGGCGCTTGGGGGATAAGCGAGTTTTACCAGGCTAGTGGGGGGCGCATAGTTTTGTCCGCCCATATAAAGGGATAAGGATTCACCTTTTCATCCACGCCTTCTTCCTCCTTTGCTCATCCATTTTTGCACACTCGAGCTCTAGCGCCCAAGTCCACACTTCCCACCTCAACCTTATCCAACCATGTCCGGAGCGGGAGGCACATGGATGGTCTCCTCCGTCACGGAGGGAGACATCAAGAAGCTACGCGGAGCCGGATACTTAGCCGTGAATATCGCGCATCGGCTGCCCGCCGCAGGGCAGATCGTCCCTACCCCGGAACCTCATGAGAGGGCAGTTTTCCTCCACCACTTCCTCCACGGACTGGGGTTTCCCCTCCATCCATTCGTCCGTGGTCTCATGTTCTACTACGGGCTGGACTATCATGATCTGGCCCCAAACTTTATCCTCAACATTTCGTTGTTCATCGTCATGTGTGAGGCTTTGCTCCGCATCCGACCCCACTTCAGCCTATGGTGAAAGACCTTCAATATCAAGCCGAAGGTGGTACGATGCCAACAAGCAGAATGCAGCGGAGCCATGGTGGGCAAGATGCCCAACATTATATGGCTTGACGGCTCCTTCGTGGAGACAATAAAGGGATGGCAATCGGCGTGGTTCTACATCACCGAGCCGCACGACGCCAAATGGGCGGCAACCCCCGAGTTTCGATCCAGATTCCCTACACGACTCACTTCCTGGAAAGAGAAGGGCTTGTCGTGGGGTTCATCGGTGGAGCTGGATGGACTCCAGAAATGTATCTGGAGTATGGCAAGCAAGAAGCTCAAGCTTGTCAACATAGTCCATGTTATGCTCATCTGCCAGATCCTCCCGTGTCAACAACGGGATTTTAACTTGTGGGAGTTTGACCCAGCCCGGCACCAGACTCTAAGTGAGCTCTTTGATACGACGCACAAGGACGTCTAGAAGGTGCTGTTCAAGGGGGCCGAGGTCCCTCCTTCTCTCGTCGAGGACCGCGGACTAAGAGCAAAGCGCCTAGCGCGTTTGGTGAGTTCAATACGCCACGTAGGACATTTATTTCCCCTAGCTTAATTATATGCGGGGTCTAATCTCCATGCCTTTGACATGACTGGGTGGAGACGTCGGGGCATATTAACTGTCCGGCCCCTTTGCCTGAAGACACTGCGGGCGCTCTCCTGATGGAGATGCTGACTCTGGCTCCTTACAAGGTGCCGGAGAAGACCAAGAAGGCCAAGGGAACTCAAAAGAGTTCCCGGCGCCAGGTGTTATCAGACTCATCGTCCGATAACTCTGCGGCACACTCCTCCCCCGAGGACGAGGAGGAAGAGGAAGATGCTCCCCCTCTAGGCGGGGGAGACAAGAAAAGGAAGGTCGTCCCAACTGGGGGGCCGAAGGGTCCAAGAAGGGAAGGATTCTCCTTCCGGACAGCTCCACCGCCGCCGATGAAGACGAAGACGAGTGGTTGCCCAGGTCCAAGCCCCTGGGGAGATCGTAAGTATTCGGATACCAGAGTTACTCATAGAATTCCTTTGTCGCACTGCTTTCCCTAACGCCAAACATAATTATGCAGGCCGCCACGAGCCAGTATCGATGTATCAACAGACGGCTCCCTGGCTCGTCGGACATGGATAGCGATCCAGTCCCGACCACCACCTCGCCTCATCCTGCTGACGATGCTGAGGTGCTGTCTCAAGAGGCACCGGGTCGAGGGGAGACAGTCCCGGAGGTGCCTCAAGGCGACCTTCCGAACTCCGGGAGCCAAGGGGACGGGGCCCCTGAGAGCTCCGAGTTCGGCCCTCAGCTGACACCGCGCCGGAACCTCCAGTGGTTCCGGGCTCGGGCAGGCGGCCTCCTTCCAAGAGGGGCAAGACGCCTGTGCCGGTGACCTTTGTCCATCCAGAGGCGCCGGACAATCTGCTGGAAGCGCTTCGCAGCGCTTCCATCAACGAGGAGCACCATACTATTATGAGTGCGGTGGTCTAGAAGGTTCGGTCCGCCAAGAGCGGATTGACTGAAGCCTGTGCCAGCCTTCTAACAGGCTTTGAGGTAAGTGTTTTTTTAAATATAGGAAAAATATTACCGCATAGACAGTAGCCCCTGATGCTTTGTTCGGTGTTCACAAAGAAAAGCCGAACAGAGGATCAAATAATATCGCAGGAGTCTAATATAAGTATGTCAATATGTGTATGCAGGCCTCGCTGCTGGCGTCCGCCGCACTGACTGCGGAGGTTGCCGTACTGAAGTAGGACCTCAAGGGGTCCAAGAAAGAGCTCGGCCTTGCCAAGAGGCAGCTCAACGAGAACAAGGGTAAGTAACACCCTATCTATAGATATATATAAAAAGAATGCGATTGCAAAATGACAGGATTATCATGAATTTTCCAGGGGCCGCGACCGAAGTGGCGACCCTAAAGCAAGTGTTGTCCGAGGCCGAAGATAAAGCGGCCAAGGAGCGCACCGAGCGAGTGAAGCACGAGGCTCGGGTGGGCGAGGTGCAGCAAGAGCTCCAGGCTCTCGTGGCGAAGCACGAGGCGTTGGAGCTTGACTCAAAGACGCGGGAGTCTGAGCTTGTCACGGTCCTCGAGAGCGCAAAAAGTGCCAAGGCCGAAGCCCAAAAGGCCCTCTAGGAGATCGACACAATGAAGAAGATAGCGGCGGGTAAGGCTTTCTATATGCAAAGCAAGCATGTAAAAGTAAATTACCGATTACTTACCCGAATACGGAGCTCTCCAGGAGCATTCACAGATTTGCCCCGCGGCGTGTCCAATGCCGCACAATTTACCAGGCCGAGGATGGAAGGTCAACGGAGAAGCTGTTCTGGTCTCAGTATACTGAGGCCGAACACCCGGTGCCAATGAGCGACCAGCTAAAGAATATGGTCGAGCTACATAAGGCGACCGATCAGGCCATGAAGGCCATGAAGGTCCGGCTGGAGGTCGTCAAGCGATCTGTCTGCATTGAAAGTGCACGCCGGGCTTTCGCCCGTGTGAAATTGCAGTGGGTCAAGCTAGACGCCGTGAAGCTGATCAAGGAGGGGCCGCCGGAGGGCAAGGAGCACCGCCACCCCGAGATGTACTACGAGGGTGTTCTGCCAGGTGCCCGTCTCATATCGAACGAGTGTTCAAAAGATGTAATATTTGAGTGAGACTTGCTCATTTTATCCTGTATTTATGAAAACTTGTTTCATATGCGCTATGCAACGCTTGTTTGAATTTAAAATGTTGCCTTCTGTTTGGCTGTTTACCCAATCTGAGAGATGGCTAGTCCTCGACTTCTGCCCCCATGCCACGAGTGCTGGGGTGTTCGGGATAAACCTGAGCACTCTTGTTCCCATGTTTGGGTCCTTTGAGGGAGGTGCTCAGCACAGCGAACAAGGCAACCGGACTAATAATGCTTTATCACTCTCACTTAGCCATAGAATTCTATAATTTTAAATTTCGATGAAGCCCCTGGTATTCGGAAGGCCGAATTCGGGGCGCAATACACGCCTTTAAGCTGGCCCCTCGCTCTAAGCGGCATAAGTCTTTAGGGACTCGAAAACCTCGCCGAACAGCGACCAGTCTCTCGCCTTATCATGACAGTCAGTTTTAGCTTTCTCTACTGAGGTGCTGAACCCAGCAGAACCGGGGCACAATCGCAGTAGTTCTCCTAGCGCTACCTTAGCCGATAGAGCGGAATGTAAGGTACCAAAACATAGGAGCCGGGCAAACCCAACATTTGACCAAAGACATGATTCGGAGCTGATGCATATAATGCTATAAGTTCGGGGTGCCGTACTTGTGAAAGTGTTCGGACTTTTCACACCGTATTGTGGGGTACGTAAGCCCCTGGTGTATTGGCCGTACCAGAGTGTACAGTTGCAAGGCGTCATTAATGAACACTCATATATATATATATATATATATATATAACAAGAATGCAATAATAGTCGTAATGTCATGCATTGTTTATTCAAAAAATTGCGTTAAAGCAGAGTGATACAGATAGTGCGATAAGCAGAGAGTAGGACTATGTCCCTTCCAAGGGCAAGCTGAGGAATGATATTAAATGAATATTTCGCTCGTTACTGTAATCCACCTGGGAATTCCGTGGTATGACGTAGCTGACTGCCTCCTTGGTTGCTGCATCATGTGTTCGGCAATAGTGCTGCCGGACAGTGTTTCCAGAGATTAAGGTCCTGAAAAAAAGAGAAAAATAACCAAACGGGAAGCCCCTAGTGCGCTTTAAGCCGCGTCTTGGGGCGTGCCGTAGTTGTGCCCCCTCCCCATCTGTGCACATGGTATTTTTAATGCGTAATTATGTACGCGTGGCACGAGTTTCGCCGTTGGGCTGGGATTGGGGTGGCCGCCGTATTTCTACGCGAGCTGAGATCGTGCCAAGCGGTCTATTTGCCGATTGCTCCGAACGCGCTTGAAGGTGTCCGGGCTTTGAAGCACCGAACTGGTTGATTGCCTTGAGAGGCTGCTTTGCGCTTTTGCTGCGAGGGCCACGGTGTGCTCCTCTGTTCGGAGAGAGCGCTTTGTGTTTCCATTGACTGTAATAACTCCGTGAGGTCCTGGCATCTTGAGCTTGAGGTATGCATAATGCGGTACCGCATTGAATCTAGCAAATGTGCATCGCCCGAGCAGCGCGTGATAACCGCTGCGGAACGGGACTATATCGAAGATTAACTCTTCGCTTCGGAAGTTATCCGGGGATCCGAAGACCACTTCCAGTGTAATGGAGCCTGTGCAATGGGCCTCTACACCTGGAATGACGCCTTTAAAGGTCGTTTTTGTGGGTTTGATCCTTGAGTGGTCTATACCCATTTTGCGCACTGTGTCCTGATAAAGCAGGTTCAGGCTGCTACCGCCTTCCATAAGGACTCGAGTGAGGTGAAATCCGTCAGTGATTGGGTCTAGGACCAGTGCGGCGAATCCGCCATGACGGATACTAGTGGGGTTGTCCCTTCGATCGAAGGTGATCGGACAGGAGGACCAAGGGTTGAACTTTGGGGCGATTGGCTCCAACGCATATACATCCCTGAGCGCACGCTTCCGCTCCCTCTTGGGGATGTGGGTTGCGTATATCATGTTCACCGTCCGCACTTGTGGGGGAAACCTCTTCTGTCCTCCGGTGTGTGGCTGCCGGGATTCCCCGTCGTCATCGCTATGCGGGCCCCTTGTCCTTGTTTTCGGCAATTAACTTGCAGGCCTGCTTGAACACCCAACAATCCATGTTGGTGTGATTGGCTGGCTTGTCTGGGGTGTCGTGTATTTGACACGAGCGATCGAGTATACGGTCCAAGCTGGACGGGCCTGGCGTACTTTGTTTGAATGGCTTTTTCCGCTGACCTGGTTTAGAGCCTTTGAATCCGACATTGACTGCCGTATCCTCGGTATTTTCGCTGTTAATGCAGTGCTTATGTTTGTTGCGACGTGACCTGCTATTGCCGTCCTTGGTATCCGAGGTACCATGGTTCTTTGATATGTTATTACTGCGAGCCAGCCAACTGTCTTCTCCCGCACAAAAGCGGGTCATGAGCGTCGTGAGAGCTGCCATAGATTTTAGCTTTTCCTCACCAAGGTGCCGGGCTAGCCACTCGTCTCGGATGTTGTGTTTGAAAGCCGCTAAGGCCTCTGCATCCGGGCAGTCGACGATTTGATTTTTCTTTGCAAGGAACCGAGTCCAGAATTGCCTGGCCGACTCTTCTGGCTGCTGAATTATGTGGCTCAAGTCATCGGCGTCTGGTGGCCGCACATAAGTGCCCTGAAAGTTGTTGAAGAATGCGGCTTCCAGATCTTCCCAACAACTGATGGACTCGGTTGGCAAGCTGTTAAGCCAATGCCGCGCTGGTCCCTTGAGCTTTAGTGGGAGGTATTTGATGGCGTGTAAGTCATCACCACGAGCCATGTGGATGTGGAGGAGGAAATCCTCGATCCATACTGCGGGATCTGTTGTGCCGTCGTATGATTCAATACTTACAGGTTTGAAACCTTCTGGGATTTGATGATCCATTACTTCGTCTGTGAAGCATAAGGGGTGTGCGGCGCCTCTATATTGGGCTATATCGCGACACAACTCGAATGGGTCTTGCCCGCTGTGTTCGGCCCAGCCGGATTTGCTTTTACTATATCCGGCGTGACGTTTATCGTCTCGCAGAGTGGTGCACCCTCGTGATCCGTAGATCGATCTTGCATGCTTTGCTTTGTCCTCTAATATGTCTCGTAGGTCTGGCGTATCTCCCCATGCCTTTTTATTTGAATGGCGTCGGGGTGGAGGCTGAGTTTTTGGCTGGAATGCCTATCTATTGCGGCCACGAGGTGGCCGATCAACCGTATCATACGCTTCTTCCTCCAGTCGAGGTAGCAACCTGCACTTTGGGTAACTCTTGAAGGGGCGCTCGAGTTTATATTCCTCGGCCGCGAGGACTTCAGTCCATCTGTCAGCTAGCAGATCCTGATCAGCTTGAAGCTGTTGCTGCTTTTTCTTAAGGCTATTTGCCGTGGCTATAAGCCGGCATTTGAAGCACTCTTGTTCGACGGGATCCTCTGGCACAACAAATTCGTCATCGCCGAGGCTTGCCTCGTCTTCGGAGGGGGGCATGTAATTATCATCCTCCTCCTCTCCATCTGCCGCTCTCTCAGGTGGGCTGGCTCCTCCATCCTCCTGCTCTAAATCTTGCTGGAGGGGATTGTTGTTGTCTTCGGCACTATCCGAAGTGTTATTATCTCCTGTGCCGGTATCACCACTTTTGTTATGGCAGGACTTAGAGCGGCGCCGCTGACGTCGGTGCTTGGGTTGCTTCTTGGAGGGGTCATCCTCCGCTATCTCGTCGCCATTGCTTTCTTTGGGTGTAACCACCATGTATATATCGTATGATGAGGTGGCTGTCCAGTGCCCCGTAGGCAGTAGTTCCTCTTTGTCTCCCGCATCATCGTCCATACCGTCGATGTCTTCGGAGTCGAAGTCGAACATGTCAGTTAAGTCATCGACTGTGGCTACTAAGTGGGTGGTGGGTGGGTCGCGAATTTCTTCGTCGTCCGCATCCCAGTCCTGCCAGACATAGTTCGGCTAGGATCCTCCTGACAAGGAGAGAGACCTTAATGAGTTCAGTATGTCGCCAAAGGGCGAGTGCTGAAAAATATCCATGGAGGTAAACTCCATGATCGGCGCCCAATCGGATTCGAAGGAACGAGCGCAGGCAGTTCGGAGTCCGTGGCCGGAGAAGGATCTGGCAGTTTATCAACATGGCTCTTGTGCAAGGTAAGGTCGATGTTCGGCTTGATCGCCGCTGAGGGTAAGGCCTCCGTAGCGGGGTCCATCCACCCGTCCGTGGAAGGCGCAACTGGCTCCGAATCGAGGGTCGGAGCGGCTGCCGGTGTGATCTCCTGAACACTGTCCGATGGTAGAGCTAAATCGTACTCATCGTGACCGCGTGTCGCACAAGGCAGAGGCTCGAATCCGTCGAAGATCAAGTCTCCGCGGTCATCGGCCGTGTAGTTTAAGCTTCCAAACCTGACCTGGTGGCCAGGGGCGTAACTTTCGATCTGCTCTAGATGGCCAAGCGAATTAGCCCGCAGTGCAAAGCCGCCGAACAAGAAGATCTGTCCGGGGGGAAAAGTCTCACCCTGGACGGCATCACTATTGATGATAGTAGGAGCCATCAAGCCTAATGGCGACGACACAGAGGAACTCTCAATGAAAGCACCAATGTCGGTGTCAAAACCGGCGGATCTCGGGTAGGGGGTCCCGAACTATGCGTCTAGGCCGGATGGTAACAGGAGGCAGGGGACACAATGTTTTACCCAGGTTCGGGCCTTCTTGATGGAGGTAAAACCCTACATCTTGCTTGATTAATATTGATGATATGGGTAGTACAAGAGTAGATCTACCACGAGATCAGAGAGGCTAAACCCTAGAAGCTAGCCTATGGTATGATTTTATGTTGTGGTTGTTGTGTCCTACGGACTAAAACCCTCCGGTTTATATAGACACCGGAGAGGGTTAGGGTTACATAAGGTCGGTTCCAAAGGAGAAGATATCCATATCTGTATTGCCTAGCTTGCCTTCCACGCCAAGTAGAGTCCCATCCGGACACGAGACGAAGTCTTCAATCTTGTATCTTCATAGCCCAATAGTCCGGCCAAAGGATATAGTCTGGCTGTCTGGAGACCCCCTAATCTGGGACTCCCTCAGCAGGCCTGGCACCCAGCGGTGCTTCCAGGACGTAATTCTTCTGTGCAGCAATGAGGATAATCCTCAAGTTACGGACCCAGTCCGTGTAATTGCTACCATCATCTTTCAACTTTGCTTTCTCAAGGAATGCATTAAAATTCAATGGAACAACAGCACGGGCCATCTATCTACAATCAAACATAAACAAGCAAGATACTATCAGGTACTAAGTTCATGATAAATTTAAGTTTAATTAATCATATTACTTAAGAACTCCCACTTAGATAGACATCCCTCTAATCCTATAAGTGATCACGTGATCCAAATCAACTAAACCATAACCGATCATCACGTGAAATGGAGTAGTTTTCAATGGTGAACATCACTATGTTGATCATATCTATTATATGATTCACGCTCGACCTTTCGGTCTCAGTGTTCCGAGGCCATATCTGCATATGCTAGGCTCGTCAAGTTTAACCTGAGTATTTTGCGTGTGCAAAACTGGCTTACACCCATTGTAGATGGACGTAGAGCTTATCACACCCGATCATCACGTGGTGTATGAGCACGACGAACTTTGGCAACGGTGCATACTCAGGGAGAACACTTTTATCTTGAAATTTAGTGAGAGATCGTCTTATAATGCTACCGTCAATCAAAGCAAGATAAGATGCATAAAAGATAAACATCACATGCAATCAATATAAGTGATATGATATGGCCATCATCATCTTGTACTTGTGATCTCCATCTCCGAAGTACCGTCATGATCACCATCATCACCAGCGCGACACCTTGATCTCCATCGTAGCATTGTTGTCGTCTCGCCAATCTTATGCTTCCACGACTATCGCTACCGCTTGGTGATAAAGTAAAGCATTACAGCGCGATTGCATTGCATACAATAAAGCGACAATCATATGGCTCCTGCCAGTTGCCGATAACTCGGTTACAAAACATGAGCATCTCATACAATAAAATTTAGCATCATGTCTTGACCATATCACATCACAACATGCCCTACAAAAACAAGTTAGACGTCCTCTACTTTGTTGTTGCAAGTTTTACGTGGCTGCTACGGGCTTAGCAAGAACCGTTCTTACCTACGCATCAAAACCACAATGATAGTTTGTCAAGTTGGTACTGTTTTAACCTTCGCAAGGACCGGGCATAGCCACACTCGATTCAACTAAAGTTGGAGAAACTGACACCCGCCAGCCACCTGTGTGCAAAGCACGTCCGTAGAACCAGTCTCGCATAAGCGTACACGTAATGTCGGTCCGGGTCGCTTCATCCAATAATACCGCCGAACCAAAGTATGACATGCTGGTAAGCAGTATGACTTATATCAACGCATAAAACCTGGCTCCGATACCACTGTTGGGTAACGTAGTAATTTCAAAATATTCCTACGCACACGCAAGATCATGGTGATGCATAGCAACGAGAGGGGAGAGTGTTGTCCACGTACCCTCATAGAGCGAAAGCGGAAGCGTTATAACAACGCGGTTGATGTAGCCGTATGTCTTCACGGCCCGACCGATCAAGCACCGAAACTATGGCACCTCCGAGTTTTAGCACACGTTCAACTCGATGACGATCCTCGGACTCCGATCCAGCAGAATGTCGGGGAAGAGTTCCGTCAGCACGACAGCGTGGTGACGATCTTGATGTTCTACCATCGCAGGGCTTTGCCTAAGCACTGCTACAATATTATCGAGGTTTATGGTGGAGGGGGGCACATCACACGGCTAAGAGATCAATGATCAATTGTTGTGTCTTTGGGGTGCCCCCCTGCCCCCGTATATAAAGGAGCAAGGGGGAGGAGGTGCGGCCAGGCAAGGAGCGCCAGGAGGAGTTCTACTCCTACCGGGAGTAGGACTCCCCCCCTTTCCATGTTGGACTAGGACTTTGGAGGGAAAGAGAGAGAGGGGAAAGGAAAGGGGGGCGCTGCCCCCCTCCTTGTCCAATTCGGACTTTGGGGGGAGGGGTGTGCGGCTGCCCCTTGGACTCCTCTCCTCTTCTTCCACTAGGCCCATTATGGCCCATTAGGTTACCAGGGGGTTCCGGTAACCTCCCGGTACTCCGGTAAAATGCCGATTTTACCCGGAACACTCCCGATCTCCAAACATAGGCTTCCAATATATCAATCTTCATGTCTCAACCATTTCGAGACTCATCGTCATGTCCGTGATCACATCCGGGACTTCGAACAACCTTCGGTACATCAAAACATATAAACTCATAATGAAACTGTCATCGTAACGTTAAGCGTGCGGACCCTACGGGTTCGAGAACAATGTAGACATGACCGAGACATGTCTCTGGTCAATAACCAATAGCGGAACCTGGATGCTCATATTGGCTCCTACATATTCTACGAAGATCTTTATCGGTCAGACCACATAACAACATACGTTGTTCCCTTTGTCATCGGTATGTTACTTGCCCGAGATTCGATCGTCGGTATCTTAATACCTAGTTCAATCTCGTTACCAGCAAGTCTCTTTACTCGTTCTGTAATACATCATCCCGCAACTAACTCATTAGCTGCAATGCTTGCAAGGCTTAAGTGATGTGCATTACCGAGAGGGCCCAGAGATACCTCTCCGACAATCGGAGTGACAAATCCTAATCTTGAAATACGCCAACCTAACATGTACCTTTGGAGACTCCTGTAGAGCACCTTTATAATCACCCAGTTACGTTGTGACGTTTGGTAGCACACAAAGTGTTCCTCCGGTAAACGGGAGTTGCATAATCTTATAGTCATAGGAACATGTATAAGTCATGAAGAAAGCAATAGCAATAAACTAAACGATCAAGTGCTATGCTAACGGAATGGGTCAAGTCAATCACATCATTCTCCTAATGATGTGATCCCGTTAATCAAACGACAACTCATGTATATGGCCAGGAAACATAACCATCTTTGATCAACGAGCTATTCAAGTAGAGGCATACTAGTGACACTCTGTTTGTCTATGTATTCACACAAGTATTATGTTTCCGGTTAATACAATTCTAGCATGAATAATAAACATTTATCATGATATAAGGAAATAAATAATAACTTTATTATTGCCTCTAGGGCATATTTCCTTCAATTACTGCCAAGCAATTCATAGAAAAGCGCAAAGTTATGACGATATCTAAGGCAATGATCATGAATATCGGCATCACATCCGTGTCAAGTAGATCGAAACAATTCTGCATCTACTACTATTACTCGACACATCGACCAACTCCTGTCTGCATCTAGAGTATTAAGTTCATAAGAACAGAGTAACGCATTAAGCAAGATGACATGATGTAGCGGGATTAACTCAAGCAATATGATGAAAACCCCATCTTTTTATCCTCGATGGCAACAATACAATACGTGCCTTGCTGCCCCTACTATCACTGGGAAAGGACACCGCAAGATTGAACCCAAAGCTAAGCACTTCTCCCATTGCAAGAAAAACCAATCTAGTTGGCCAAACCAAATCGATAGTTCAAAGAGACTTCCAAAGATAACAAATCATGCATAAAAGAATTCAGAGGAGATTCAAATAATATTCATAGATAAGTTGATCATAAATCCACAATTCATCGGATCTCGGCAAACACACCACAAAAGAGTATTACATCGATTAAATCTCCAAGAACATCGAGGAGAACTTTGTATTGAGAATCAAAGAGAGAGAAGAAGCCATTTAGCTACTAGCTATGGACCCGTAGGTCTGAAGTAAAATACTCACGCTTCATCGGAGAGGCAATGGTGTTGTTGTAGAAGCCCTTCGTGATCGATTCCCCCTCCGGCAGGATGCCGGAAAAGGCCCCAAGATAGGATCTCACGGGTACAGAAGGCTACGGCGGTGGAAAAGTGGTTTCGTGGCTCCCCTGGATGTTTTTGGGGTATAAGAGTATATATAGGAGAAAGAATTATGCCAGGGTAGCTAAGAGGGGCCCACAATGTCGGGGGGCGCCCCACCCCCTGGGCGCACCCTTCACCTGTATGGCCGCCTCGAGGCTCCTCTGACTTGCACTCCAAGTCTCCTGGGTGTCTTCTGGTCCAAGAAAAATCATGGCGACAGTTTTATTCCGTTTGGTATTCCTTTTCTGCGAAACTCTAAAACAAGGAAAAAACATAAACTGGCACTAGGCTCTAGGTTAATAGGTTAGCCCCACAAATCATATAAAATAGCATAATAATTCGTATAAAACATCCAAAACATATAATATAATAGCATGGAACAATAAAAAATTATAGATACGTTGGAGACGTATCACAAAGCACCTCTCACATTGCAAGAAAAATCAATCTAATTGGCCAAATCACATCAATAGATCGGAGAGAAATACAAAGCTATCTTAGTCGTGCATGAAAGAGTTCAGAGAAGAATCAAATAATATTCATAGATAATCTGATCATAAACCCACAATTCGTTGGATCTCAACAAACACACCACAAAAGAAGATTACATCAAATAGATCTCCTAGAACATCAAGGAGAACATTGTATTGAAGATCAAATAGAGAGAAGAAGCCATCTAGCTACTAGCTATGGACCCGTAGGTCAGTAAGGCTGATGTAGAAGCCCTCCGTGATCGAATCCCTCTCCGGCAGAGTACCAGAAAAGGCCCCAGATGGGATCTCACAAAGAAAGAAACTTGCAGCAGCAGAAAAGTACTTTTGGTGTGCCCTCTGGTCTACAGGGAATATTTGGGTATTTTATAGAATAAAAATAGGGTTGAAGGAGATCACCCCTGAGATTGTGGCTATCCCATGGCTCTTTTGGCCTCCTCCCGAAGCTTCCAGGGTGTCTTGTGGTCCAAGAAAAATCGTCAAAAAGTTTCGTTCCATTTGGTATTGATTTTCTGTAAAGACAAAAACAAGGAAAAATCAACAACTGGAACTGGGCATTAGGTTAATAAATTAGTCCTGAAAAATGATATAAAATAGCATAATAATGCATATACAACATCCAAGATTGATAATATAATAGCATGGAACAATAAAAAATTATAGATACGTTGGGGACATATCATATGCCTCGGAGTTACACTTCCGTAGGATTTGTTCCTGTTCATGCTCAGGTACACAATGCCTAATAATACCATCTACTCTTTTTATATATATATGTGGGTCATCCCAAAACTAATGTCTTAAATCAAAGAAGAAACATATCTTTTGTTGATATGGGAAACTAGGTAGTATATATTTAGCAACAATGTAATTAGCATAGTCCACATACCAAGGAGTATTACGAGAAGCATTTATAACAAATAATTGTTCATCAGGAAAACTATCATCAATAGGCAGTGGGTCATTAAGAACATTTTCCATTCTAGACAGATTATCAGCTACGGGATTCTCAGCTCCCTTTCTATCAATAATATGAAGTCAAATTCTTGTAGCAGAAGGACCCACCTAATAAACCTAGGTTTAGCATCTTTCTTTTCCATAAGATATTTAATAGCAGCATGATCGGTGTGAACAATTACTTTAGAATCAATAATATAAGATCTAAATTTATCATATGCAAACATAACTGCTAAAAAATCTTTCTCAGTAGTAGCATAATTTGTTTGAGCATTGTCTAGAGTTTCACTAGCATAATGATAACATTTAATTTCATATCAACTCTTTTTCTTAGAACAACACCAACATCATAATCACTGGCATCACACATAATTTCAAATGATAAGTTCCAATCAGGTGGTTGAACAATGGGTGTAGAGATTAAGTCTTTTTTAAGTATTTCAAAGGGTTCTACATAATCATCATAAAAAATGGAACATCTTCTTGCAAATGATTAGTAAGAGGCCTAAAAATCTTGGAGAAGTCTTTAATGAATCTCCTGTAAAAACCAGCATGATCAAGGAAACTTCTTATACCTTTAATATCTTTAGGACATGGTATTTTCTCAATTAAATCAACTTTAGCTTTGTCTACCTTAATACTCTTTCAGAATTTTTATGCCCAAGTACTATACCTTCATTGACTATAAAGTGACACTTCTCTCAATTCAAGACAAGATTAGTTTATTCACATCTCTGCAAAAATCGATCAAGGTTGTTTTAGCAATCATCGAAAGAAGTCCAGTAAATGAAAAAAATCATTCATGAATACCTCAACAATCTTTTCACAAAAATCAGAGAATATAGCAGTCATACATCTTTGAAAGGTAGCAGGTGCATTACATAAACCAAAGGGCATACGTCTATAAGCATAATTTTCAAAAGGACAGGTAAAAGTAGTTTTATGTTGATCTTCTTTTGACACAAGTATTTGAGAGAAACCAGAGTACCCATCAAAGAAACAGAAGTGTGTATGTTTAGACAATCTTTCTAACATTTGATCAATAAAAGAAAAGGGTAATGATCTTTTCTAGTAGTTTTGTTTAATTTTCTGAAATCAATTACCATCCTATAACCAGTTATAATTCTTTGTGGGATGAGTTCATTTTTATCATTAGGAACAACAGTAATGCCTCATTTCTTAGAAACACAATTCTTTGTGGAGCCAACGTCTTACGGAAGGGTTTATATAGTCTACTAAAACCTTAATTTTAGCTATGTTTTCCCTATGTATAGTGTACTGTATATGAAATATACCTAAGTATACAAGCTTTTCCCTGAAATAATGGGTGTACAAATGGTCACCCATATCCTCAGCTACCCCCGCCCATGTGCGCCGGCTACTGCATCAAGTGACGCACTCTCCGATGCTCTCACCAAACAAAGATCCTCCATCTCTGTGTAATTGTTGGTTCATTTTCTAAGTTTTTCTTGGCTAGCATTGAACTCCTCCTCCTCAAGCTTTTCCACATCATCATTACGGTCACCCCTCTTCCACCTCCGCTTCTATACTCGAATCGGATTGGTCATGTAGAGCACTCATTATGTTCACCTCGTTCTTCTCCAACAAATCTGCATATGATGTATGAACATACCTTCAAAATCCAAAGGACGAAACACTAAGCAAACGAATCAAATTCAGCACACACCGGTAAAAAGGGAATTTTTATACCTCTCCGGCGTTTCCTCGAACATGTTGTGGATGCCGGTGAAGTGGTCGGTATCGCGTGGTACATAAGCCGCTTGATTGGGTGGAGGAGGTGCTTGTCCTTGAGACACCACCGCCTTCTTCCTCGGGCCCTTGGCTTGTGATTTCGGCCGTCTGCCGAAGAGGGTGGAGGAGGTGCCCATGCTCGAGCCAGCCACCGAGACCGGAGGGGGAATGGTGGAAGAAGTTGGCGGGGCGGGGATGGCTCCATGGACGACGTGGTTGCCTGTCGCTTCCACTTCATGCTGATGGTGGAAGAAGTTGGTGCGGCGATGGGGAAGCCGACCGCAGGATGCACGGAAGGTCGAAGCGGCACCAATGGGGTTGGCGAGGCATGAAAACCGACGAGCGGTGGCTGCGGGTGCTCCATGCCGTCGATTGGGGGTGCGGTGACACGAGAAGGCGTGGGGCCGGGGAGATCGGCCGCGATGGCGGCTGGGGGAGCAAGGAGCAGAAACGTCCCTCCTGCCAACTCATGAGACAGGGGAAATGGGAGGAGGGGGGGGGCTAACATATGCGGCAGGAGCGCCAAAATGGCAAAATATACCACTGCCATAAAAAAATGAGTGAATTCCGGTTTTTACCCCCTATTTTGACTTTTTTGACACTAATTACCCTATTTAGCGGGATTTCATCCGTTTTACCCCATTTAGCACAAGTGTTGCCACAATTTACCCTCTTTTAAATTTTGCGTGTGTTCTGACCTACGGGTCACAATTTGTCAGGTCTAGCTGGCATGCCACGTCAACGGGTTTTTTCTGTCTATTTTTCTCCCTACTAAACTCATTTCCGGTTTGAAGTATTCTGATGGGACGATTGTACTTGATCAGCATGTCATATTACCATTGAATAAATTATAGGAGAAATTGTTACCAATATAATCTAAAATCATGTATGTTTTTCTTCAGTTATCATATATGGCCTTAAGTATGGATGGTTCTGTAGATTAGATTAAAGTGGTGTAAATATACTACTTTACTAACTCTGATGCACCTACATATCTAAATATCTAGGTAGCGAATATGTTGACTGAAGAGTATGTGTTGTTACTTGCTAGCTGTAAAGGAAGTTTGGATCTTTGTATCTTATGATGCATGCTGAAACGTGTTCGTTCACCGTATTAGAGTATATTATGATTGCAGCCACTAATTCATTTTTCTTTTTCTTGCACAAAGCGGATGGCAACGGAGATGTAGAGTGTTAGGCATATTTTACATGTCCGTGGATACAAGAATCCAGAGCCAGAGATGATTGAGAGGTATTTCATTATTTATTTTGATATAAAGGAGAAGATGAAGGAATTGGGTTCCAACCCTTGGGACAGCGCTAATTATCAGAAGAAGGGGGCCAACGGGAACTCCATGATTGAGTTAACAGATGATGCAGGCATGGTGAACATGCTAGAGGAACTTGATGCTTATAAGAAAATTAGTTTGAATGTTAATTGGGGGAGAGCAACACAAACGAGAAGCCATGGAAGGCGAGCGTGGCGCGCGGCCGACTTGGACGTTGGACGTGCCGCGAGCGACCTCCATCGGCTGAGCCGGTCAGAAGAAGCGGCGCTGCCCAGTTCAGCAGTGAGAAAAATAGCCAGGAAAAACCACTGACGTGGCATGCCAGCTGGACCCGACAATTGTGACCCACTAGTCAGAATGCTCAAAAAAATTAAACAGGATAAACTGTGGCAACATTTTTGCTAAATGGGGTAAAATGGATGAAATCTTGCTAAATGGGGTAATTAGTGTCAAAAATGTTAAAATAGGGGGTAAAAACTGGAATTCACTCTAAAAAAATCGGGACGGACCATTTCGCAGGACCTGCGCCGGGCGATTTTTCTCCCGGTCCGATAAGCGGTTATTACAGTGGCTGGGGCGTTTTGCAGGATGTGATAGAGATGCTCTAAAGCGACAGTTTGGGACTGTGTTTGCGGCAGGGGTTTAACCGTGTGCGACGGACGGTTCTCCCCACTGTCCTATATATAGGTCCCTGGTCTCGCTTCCGAGCTCCTCCGTAGAAGCCCGATTTGTTTGACGTAGCCAGTGCCCAGTGGCGCAGTGGTAGCTAGCGAGCGAGCGTGTGCCACGACTCCATCACAAGCTATACGTACGTGTCTAAGCTAGCATCTATCTCTAGGTCGACCATGCTGGCCTTCGCCGAGGGCACGAGCTGCACGACCACCGATCCGCCTCTGGCGGACAGCTACCGCGCGCTGCTCTGCAGAGGCGAGCTCGAGGGCGTCGGCGCTGCGTCGGCGCATGCGGTGGAGAGCCTGGCCATGCTGGAGCGTGATCTGCCGATCATCGACTTGGAGCGCCTGGCGAGCCGCGACTCGAGGGAGAGCAAGGCGTGCGCGGACGCCATGGCGAGAGCGGCGTCAGAGTGGGGCTTCTTCCAGGTGGTCAACCACGGCGTGGGGCGGGACCTCCTGGAGGAGATGAGGCGGGAGCAGGCGAAGCTATTCCGCCTGCCGTTCCGTACCAAAGACAAAGCCGGGCTCCTCAATGGCTCGTACCGGTGGGGCAACCCGACGGCCACGTCGCTCGGGCAGCTCTCGTGGTCGGAGTCCTTCCACGTTCCGCTCCCCAGCATCTCCCGGGAAGACTGCGACTACGGAAAGCTCAACTCCTTGAGGTAGAGTACGTGCGTAAGCATGCATGCAAGCCCGTATGCATGCATGATTACTGTAGGTCGTCTGATGGCTGATGGGCAAGAGTTTTGTTACGCGAGCAGGGGAGTGATGCAGGTGGTGGCGGACGCGATGTCGCGAGTGGCGTACACGGTGGCCGGGACTCTTGCGGAGAACCTCGGGCACGAGGCAGGGGGCGGCGAGCCGGTGTTCCCGGCAGGGTGCGACGGGACGACGTGCTTCCTGCGGCTGAACAGGTACCCGGCGTGCCCGTTCGCGGCGGACTTCTTCGGCATGGTGCCGCACACGGACAGCGACTTCCTCACCATCCTCTGCCAGGACCAGGTCGGGGGCCTACAGCTCATCAAGGACTCCCACTGGGTCGCCGTGAAGCCCCGCGCCGACGCGCTCATTGTCAACGTCGGCGATCTGTTTCAGGCGTGGAGCAACAACAGGTACAAGAGCGTGGAGCACAAGGTGGTGGCCAACTCCAAGGCGGAGCGCTTCTCCATCGCCTACTTCATGTGCCCGTTGTCGGACTCGCCAGTCGGCACATACGGGGAGCCCTCGCCGTACAAGCCGTTTACCTTCGAGGAGTATAGGAGGAGTGTGCGGGATGATGTCGAGAGAACCGGGAAAAAGATTGGACTCCCCAACTTTCTCAAACGTTCAACCGTTCACGGCCTCGATGACGACATCATGGACCTCTCTTCTTAACTGTGTGAACTCAGTCTCACCGTCCGCAGTTCGGAATCAGCACACCTCAATGATACATATGCTTCTGCCTATTTTAGAAAGAAAAAAAATCAGACGACCTTGTGACATACAGGTAGTACAACGGTAGAGCCGTCGACTACAATGAATGTACCAAGATATGGTACCATTCGGTTACAATTTGTTAGGGATCCTAACCGATCGTGGTACCATTCGGTCGCACAAGAGAACGTTCAAGCCCAAGTCACACGGGTGGCTACTGGCTAGACCGGTAGTGGGATGGTGGTGGCGACATGCTGCCAGATGGCCTCTGTAGGTTTTGTCATTGATGTATATTATGGTGACTTAATACATGAGAAACATTCATAATCATGGTTCAGCGATATAGACATCTATGTTGAATCTTGTCAGCAAATATCAGTGTCATGTTGTGATTGTTGGTCTTGATAAAACCACCATGCACGTCAAATTTCTAACAAAACAGAAGAGGCACCTTCGCATCTTACCACCACTAACTCATAGTACTTGCTGGCACTGCATGGTCTGTCTGACTCCAGCTTACGATGACAAACAATTTTACCATCAATTTGGTCTTACTTGTCTTTTAGCAAAGTTGCCAGGGGTCATTTCACTGTCGAAGAGTTTACAATGCACACATTATCGAGAGTGATCCAGAGGAACAATTGTCATGAAGCTTTTCACACAAAGGGTGCGATGCAAAAATAATTGCACCAAACTCCCTATGGGTCCTTGTGCTTGTCGCTGCCTTGGAGAAGTTAACCACAAAAATTAATACCTAAAGCTCCAAGAAGGCACCATTGCAGCTCACCTGTTGTGCAGACCTTAGACTTGGGCCACCGTAAGGGACAAAACCATTGCTGCTAAGAGCATCTCCAGCCGTTCGGTCTCCCAGGGCGTCGAAAAAGAACCCCTTGGGGGCAAGCCGGCGCTAGATTGTCTCAGCCGCTTGCCTCAGGGTCGTCCCAGACGCGTATTTTTTTATTTTAAAACATCTGAATTCGGCAAAATTTGGCCAAATTCGGCATAAATTCGGCTAACTTGACATTCAATTTCAACATGTTCGGCGTTTACATAAATTATTAAAAAAACAACTACAGGGCGAAGAAGTCGCTGAGCGCCGCGAAGTCGTCGACGTCGCCGTCGTCCTCGTCGTCGTCGGCGGCCTTCTCCTTCTTGATGGCGCGGCCTCCCCTGCTGCTCCCCTGCCCGGCGTCTCCAAGGCGGACCGGTGGTGGCGGCGCGTCGTCGTCGTCGCTGTCGTCGAGGACGACGACGCCTCCCTCGTCCTGGCCGCGGCGCCGGGTTTCGAAGCGCTCGAAGGCGGCGATCTGGTGTTGCAGCTCCATCTGCGTCCAGTCGTCGCGCGCCCACTTCATGGTCGCCTCCTCGTCGATCTCCTCCTCCTTGACACCACCGACGAGCCCGGGGAGCCCCGACTCCCGCTTGACGGCGGCGAGCCCCGGCTCCGTCTTCGGTTTGATGAAGCGCGGAGGTGCCGAGGAGGAGGCGCGCCGGCCGCCCTCGTTAATGACGATGCCGGCGCTGCGGGTGCGCCGACCGAGCAGCGTCTCTGCGGCAGGCTCGGGCTTGACGCCGAAGAGTGCCGGCGAGCCGGTAGAGTGGGAGGAGGAGGAAGAGCCGAACCTCCTTGGCACCCATGGCCCGGCGCTTCGGCGGGGGGGGGGGGGGGGGGGGGGGGCAGACGCCGCGGCAAGGTTTGCCAGCGGCGGGTTGTTGCCGCCCTCGAGGTACTCCAGCACCCCGTGCAGTGTGCGGCCGAGGACGCCCCACCAGAGGCGGCGACCGTCGCTGTTCTTGATGCCCCCCACTACCAGCGCCCCATTCGTGGACGCCAGCCGATGTGCCTGCCGCCGCTGGAAATACTCCGTCCACGCCGCGTGGTTGTCGGGGGCGTACTGGGGAAGGGCGCGCTGCTCCTCAGTCAGGGCCGACCGCACGCGATCGACCTCAGCGGCGAAGAAGTCGGGGCGCGCGTCGACGTCGGGCACCGGCGGGATGGGGACGCCACCGGTTGCTGAGCCTCCACCGGTCGACCCTGTTGGCCCGGCGCGCATGTCCGGCGGCCCTGGGATGTTGGCCTCAAACAGAAGCCATGCCTCCGACGACTGGAGCGAGCGGCGGCCGAAGCTGTTGGCCGCCGCGGCGTCGCCGGGGAAGCGTTCGGCCACCGCTGGAGGGAAGGGGAGGACGGGGGGAGGTAGAGCTCGGCAGCGCGGACGGGAGAGAGTAGAGCTTGATGGAAGCTGGTTTGGGCTCGTGATGGTGTGGCCAGCGGCGAGGGGGAGCGGCGGGTCTTTATAGCCCGCGCCATGTGTACGCATAGCGGGAGGGGAGGCGTCACCGCGCCGCCCGTGATGCGCCGGCCCGTGAGGAATCAATGGAAAGCTGACCGACGGCAGCCTTGCCATTGATTCCCTGCGGGAAACCGAGGCACGCTGGGGGAAGACAAGGCGTCGTCTCGCTGACGCGGCTGGCCCGCGGCTCTTTCGTGCCAAAACCGTTCGCCCCGGCGCCCCCCTCCCCCCAGCGCGCCGGGTTCGGCCTGAGTCCGCCGGCGTCAGTTTCGGCCCAAGCCGGCGAAAAACGGGCTACTGAAGGCACGACTGAGCCGTTTTTTGACGCCGGCGCGGCAAAAACGCCTGAGAAGAGTCTGTTGAGGACGCGGCTGGTCGCCTCATACCTTTTATATCCTTGAGTCACCACCTTCCCATGATCGAGTGATGGGAAAACGTTAGAGTCCCCTCTACACGTCTACCTTCCGCAATCCCTACCTGGACTGCTCCCAGAGAAATGCCGCCACTGACGTGGTGACAAACTCATGTACAACATCTCCGAAGCCACTGCCAACACCAGATCTAGTTGTAAATTGGGTTGGAAGCGTTGAACCCTTTGTCTCAGGCCGCATGTTTATATATAGTGGCAATGCCTTGGAGTACAAGATAGAGATCAGGAGATCGATCTCAAGTTAGTTCGGTACAGGAGGTTAACGAGGAGAGGAAAACAAGATAGAGATAGATTACAATTTGAATGAAACTATCCTATTCTAACACTCCCCCTCAATCTAAACCTCATGATCATCGACCAAGGTTGAGATTGTACTTGAACTCGTCTAACCTCCTCATAGTGAGAGGCTTTGTGAATCCATCAGCGAGTTGATCTCCAGTAGGAATGAACTGAATTTCGAGAAGCTTCCCAGCTACTCTTTCTCTGACAAAGTGGAAATCAACTTCAATATGCTTTGTGCGTGCATGAAAAACAGGATTGGCTGACAGATATGTTGCACCAATATTATCACACCATAATCTGGCTGCTTTTGGAGTCTTAATTCCAAGTTCATAAAGCAGTGTTTGTATCCACATTACTTTAGCTGTGGCATTTGCCAAAGCTTTGTATTCAGCCTCAGTACTTGATCTAGAGACTGTAGCCTGCTTTCTTGCACTCCATGACACAAGATTGGATCCCAGAAATACAGCAAACCCACCAGTTGACCTTCTATCATCAATACATCCTGCCCAGTCTGCATCAGAGTAGGCAGTAACAAGCATAGAGGAAGACTTGGTAATTTGAAGTCCAAGTCCCGCTGAAAACTTAAGGTACCTCAAAATTCTTTTAACTGCAGTCCAATGAGTAGTACTAGGAGCATGTAAGTACTGGCATACCTTGTTGACAGCATAAGAAATGTCACGGCGTGTAAGTGTCAAATATTGCAATGCACCCACAACACTCCTGTAATTTGTTGCATCCTCTGACCCAAGTTGCTCTCCACTTTCAACAGAAAGTTTTTCAGAAGTTGAGATAGGTGTAATCACAGGTTTACATTTTTCCAAGCCTACTCTCCTGAGTATATCAGCTGTGTATTTCTCCTGTGTCAGAAGTATACCATCTCTTATCTGCTTGACCTCAATACCAAGAAAATAATGAAGATCTCCCAAGTCTTTGAGAGCAAATTCCAACTTGAGATCTTTAAGCAAACAAGTGGTGGCACTTGAACTTGAGCTAGCAACAATAATATCATCAACATAGACTAGCACAAAAATTGTGACATTTCCTTTATTGTAAAAGAACAAGGATGTATCTGCCTTGGATGGTACAAACCCAAGTTGTTGTAGTTGCATGCTCAATCGCGAATACCAAGCTCTTGGTGCCTGTTTTAAGCCATACAAAGCTTTATCCAATTTACAAACATAGTGTGGTGTACCTTTGTTTTCATAATCTGGTGGCTGCCGCATGAACACCTCTTCCTTAAGAACACCATGAAGAAACGCGTTCTGAACATCTAGCTGTCTTAAGCTCCAACCTCTGGAAACAGCAATAGACAAGACAAGTCGAATGGTGGCTGATTTATCAACTGGACTAAAGGTATCCTCATAGTCAATTCCAAACCTTTGCTTAAAACCTTTAGCAACTAATCTAGCCTTGTACCTATCTATACTTCCATCTGACTTCCTTTTTATCTTGTACACCCATTTATAATCAATAACGTTCATTCCACTTTTTGATGGTACTAGGTGCCATGTTTTATTTTTCATAAGTGCATCATACTCACTATCCATAGCCTCTTTCCAATCTTTGTGAGCAAGGGCATCAACAAGATTAACTGGTTCACCAGTAGTACTGAGAAAAGCACGTTTTTTTATCATACCTAATGGTGCCATCTTTGTATTCCTTTTCCTTAGTAATACCTGATTGTGACCGTGTATGGCGTCGAGGAATAACTTGCGCAGCAGACGAGGCCACCACAGAAGATCTAACGTCCTGCACCGCGGGATCGCGCGCCAGATCTTCTGTGGGCAGGATCGGCCTCAGGATTGTGCCACCAGCAGCAGCGGGCCGCGTGTCGCCTGGGGATTCCGCACAGGGTGTCGTGCGCACCGGGGTCCGTGGGCCGGATCCAGCCACGGTCGCCCGGTCGGGCGGCTGGTCGGCCACCCTCGCGGACCGTGGAGTCGTGGCGAGCGATGATTCGCTCCCGGTCCCGCCCGCGCTGGTGGGCTCCGCACCGTCGCTATCGGCCACCGAGGCACGCGCCGTCTCTGCATGCAGGCGGACAGGATCCTCCTCGGATCGTGCACCAATGATTGCGCTGGCGCTGGCGCCAGGATCCGCCTGGGATCGCGCGCCAGATCGCCTGCTGCCGCCAGAATCCTCCTCGTGATCTGCATCACCTACTTTGGCTGTTTCTGGACACATAAAATTATGAGCTGCATCTGTACAAATATCATTAGAACTGCAATTTTCTGCGGATTTGTTCACATGGTCAGCTTCAGGTAATTCACCCCCGTGATCAGATAGAGTGTCAAGATCCGGAAGAAGTGCTATTTCGGCACAAAGAAGAGCGCCTGCATTGGGATGAAGTTTGGCAAACGAAAAGAGAGTTTCAGCAAAGATTACATCTCTAGAAATATATATACGTCCGGTGGAAATTTCTAGGCATTTGTATCCTTTGTGCAGATTACTATAGCCTAGAAACACACATTGAGTGGAACGAAATTCAAGTTTGTGATGATTATACGGACGTAAGTTGGGATAGCAAGCACACCCAAAGATTTTGAGGGAATTGTAGTCTGGTTTTTGGTGGTAGAGACGTTCCAAGGGAGTAGAGTTGCCAATGACTTTACTTGGTAGACGATTAATGAGATATGTTACTGTAATAAATGTTTCATCCCAATATTTTAGAGGCATAGACGCATGAGCAAGTAGAGAGAGGCCAACTTCAACAATGTGACGGTGTTTGCGCTCAGCAGAACTGTTCTGTTGGTGAGCATGAGGACAAGACACATGATGCTGAATCCCTATGCTACAGAAGAAAGAGTTGAGTTTTTCATACTCCCCTCCCCAGTCACTTTGGACTGTGAGAATTTTTTTGTTGAGGTGTCTTTCAACCAGTTTCTGAAATTCTTGGAAGATAGAGAAAACCTCAGATTTATGTTTGAGTAAATAAATCCAAGTGAATTTTCTATAATCATCAATAAAACTAACATAGTATTTATTTCTTCCAAAAGAATCTCTTGCATGACCCCATACATCACTGAAAATAAGCTCTAAAGGAGCATGAGACACACTATTTGACTTGGGATAGGGAAGTTGGTGGCTCTTGGCACACTGACAAGCTTCACAAACTGACTCACTATTTTGACTATGTGACAAAGAAAGTTTGTCTTTATTGACTACTTGCTTAACTATGATTGATGATGGGTGTCCTAATCTTTGGTGCCACCTTTCCAAGGAGGGTTTAGTGGCGGAATAAACTTGATGCCGGTTGCGACTTAAAGCTCCGGATGTGATGGGGTAGAGCCCTCCAACGCATCTACCGTGATGAAGAAGTTCCCTCGTTGCCCGGTCCTTTATAAAAAAGTAACGAGGGTGAGTTTCAAAGAAGACGTTATTATCAGTGGCTAGACGAGACATGGATGCAAGGTTTTTATCAGCTTGTGGGACATGAAGGACGTCTTTAAGAACTAGATCACGTTTAAGTTTGGGGGAATTAATGTAAGCTTGTCCAATGTGATAAATATCCATACCTCCACCACTTGCCGCAATGTGAATCTGGTCGCCACCGTGGTATCTCTCACGAAGTGCAAGTTGTTCTAACTCGCTGGTGACATGATCTGTTGCACCAGAGTCCACGTACCAGACGCCGTCTCCTCCTCCTCCTCCTTCTTCACGTATGGCTGCAGCAGCATGACGAGCGTCGGGGACGAAGTCTTCATCATACCTGTGCCAGCAGTCCATGACCTCATGGCCTGGCTTTTTGCACAGCTGACAGCGAGGGCGGCGATTTGAGGAGGAGCGGCGGCTGTTTATTGTTGTTGAAGCCGCCACCTCCCATGTTGTTGTTGAAGCCGCTGCCTCCGGAGTTGTTGCCACCACCAGAACGAGCACCCTCGCCCTGGTAGTTGCCACGGCCACGCCCGCCGCCGTTGGAGCTGCGGTTCTGTCCCTGATGACCGCGCCCACGGCCGCGCCCGCGAGCCCCGAGTTGACGGAGGACTGCCTGATGTTGGTGCCGTGGAGGAGGGTAAGGCGAGCATCAAAGCTCAGGAGTTGGCTGTACAGCTCCTGAACCGAGACTGGCTCAACCCTAGCAGACAGAGTGGACACAACTGGATTGTAGTCCAGATCGAGGCCCGCCATGATCTTGGAAACGATCTCTGGATCGGGAAGAGGAACTCCGGTGCAGCACGCAACTTCATCTGTAAGGGTTTTAATTTTGCTAAGATATTCTGCCATGGACATATTACCTTTCTTCAGGTTCGTGAGCTCGATGTGAGTGTTGATGGCCTGACACTGGCTCTGGGCGGCGAACATGGCGTTGATGGCGTTCCAGACCTTTGCTGGCGTCTGAAGGGTGGCAATTTGAGCGAGGATCTCACGGGACAGAGATCCCATCAGATACCCCTGGAGTTGCTGCTGCTGCGAGTACCAGAGGGTTCGGGCGAAGTTGACAACATGTTCTTCTTTTCCATCTTTGGTGATGGTGAGGGTGGCCGGTGGTTCCTGGCTCTTCCCATCAAGGTGGTGCTCCATCTGTGCGCCTCGGATTTGCGGGAGCACGACGGCCTTCCATAAGAGGAAGTTTCCCCTTGTTAGCTTCTCCTGTGGGGGCGGTCCGAGAGGGATAGAGCTACTGTTAGATGATGAGGCGAAGGTGGAGGCCGTGGAGGAGGAAAGTGCGCTCGTGGTGGAAGATAGGGCTGCGGAGGAAGACATGCTCTCGGCCGCGGGAAGGTAGCTAGATGCGATCTTCGATCTGAGAGGAAGATGCTCTGATTACCATGTAAATTGGGTTGGAAGCGTTGAACCCTTTGTCTCGGGCCGCATGTTTATATATAGTGGCAATGCCTTGGAGTACAAGATAGACATCAGGAGATCGATCTCAAGTTAGTTCGGTACAGGAGGTTAACGAGGAGAGGAAAACAAGATAGAGATAGATTACAATTTGAATGAAACTATCCTATTCTAACACTAGTATCAGTGTGAGGGAGATGGTGCAAGAAAACACACAATTCTATGAGAATGTCATAGTAGCGCCACCCTGAAAGACAAAGATGCTTGCTAACTCCTAGGGTCGAGATGGCGGGAGTCGGGGCCCTCTTGTTGCTGAAACGACACCATGGCCATGGAAGCACTACTGACGAGGAACTCTAATCATATCATAAGTATGAGTCAGCACCAAAATAACCCTCCCCTAGTCACTGGTGATCACAATTTTATTTGATTAATCCAATATAAAAACCTATGCACAACCTCAAAAGTGTACAAAAGATTATCGTCTTTTGTATAATCACCATGAAAGATGGACCTCGAATTCTTATGATCCGATTTCTATAATCACCATGAGCTAATAATCAGCTTACTCTCTAAAGCACACCTAGTCTCTTGCACCTTGCTTAAAGTTGCTCGGCTTTTCACCATCTTTGTTGCTCGCAGGAGGATTCGTCTAGCATCCTCAACATGTCTCCAGCTTTTCAGAAAACAGAGCATATATATCTTCACATCCTGTTTGCTGCCATTGACCGTAAGCAAGTAATGAGATGAATCTTCCTTCCTTGTCATGTACTCTCTCCGTTTCAGAATATAAAGCGCATCGATTTTTGTGGAAGTCAAACTAGAACAATGACGCTCATACAGATTACATGCAAAATGACAAAGCTACTGTACATATGGACTGCAACTTGTACAACAGTCAGCCATTTGGGTGGTTAGCTACAATTTTGTCATATCCATAAGTTGTGTGAAACTGTACAACAACATATCAACGCATTTCATCTGTCATGACATAAAAAGTACACAATATTTGCATTGGAAAATAGTTGTATTTTTTTGCGTGGAGGATGCTTTGAATTAAATAGTCACCTACTCCAGATACGTAAATTTGAATTAGCTAGTATTCGTACATAAATTTGATAGTACCGAAGAAGACATTTCATCCCTTGCGAAAAAATAATCATCATTTACTATAGCTCTATGGGCACATGATGAGCTTCACGTGCAAAGGCAACCTTCCCTATCGATCCTGCCGCAGGCATCCATCTGAATTGACACTCAGGAAATGGGCCGAGCTAGGGCAAGCTATGTGCTGCCGCCGATGTGTACGTGGCGAAACATAGTCTCCTCAAATGGGCCAGAAAGTTTTCTTGTGTGTGTGGTGTGGGTTCGCTGCCAAAAGAAGTGCCATTTGCTGCACGCCTCTGTTTCCGAATATGTTCGGCTGTTCAAGTAGATTTCTATCTATACGACGCACGTATGAGTAATGGCCATACAATTTCAAAAGGCCTCTGTCGTTGTTGGGTGACACTTCCCTCTCATTTTTCCTTTTATTTTTGGGAGAAGTTGTCCCTGCATTATATTCAAAGAAGGCACTCGTATATTGCACCAGTGGGCTAGAATATACACTTCATCGGCACCAGTAAAGGACGGGGAACTAAAGTAGCATAAATTTTTACAGGATGCACGCAACCATGTGAAGGATGCAGCATGTCATGTGGCCTTGAATTGGACCGGTCGAACGCTCGAATCAGCCTCGGATAGTGCCGCCGGAATCTTTGAATTTTCAAAACTTGCCTCTCTTGGCACTTCTTTTCTGAAAGTTGCCCGTCTCTACCATTATTATTTTCTTGCGCCCAAGCATCTCAATCTCGTGTTATGTGGCCTCTGGGGTAGACGTTCACGACATGCATGGGAGTTTGAAGTCCACGTCCACGACATGTTCCCGCGGAACACGATCTGAGGACGTGTTGGGCGATTTTTATGGTAATAATTGGGCTGATGCACGGTCCAACTAGTAGTTTGTGTACCAAAAATGCATAGGGGCATGCACATACCTTTTTTTTCAAGCCTATTCGGCCAGTCCTTTATCGCCTTCTTTATTTTCAACCATGTTCACCTTTATCGTGCTTAGAATCACTCTAAGGCTTCATCATTCTTTCATCTTCTTCTTTCTCTATTTATTTTCCTTATGTGCAATTACTTTCCTTGACTTCATGAACTCATCAGTTCGTCGTGTTCAGTCTGTTTGCAACTTCATGCCATCGTTTTCCAATGAACACTTTGTACACTCTAGTTGCACATCCTCTCCTTGTTCCGTCGGATTGAAATTGATCGACTCTTTTCCCACTATCCTTACCGCGGTACGATAGATTATGCCATCTCGCACATTAATCTTTCTTCTATTGTGACTTGATTAGTTGCATATACCACTGCAATCGCACTGTTTCACCCACACTTGTTCTTCTTCCATTTGATCTTTCCGTTAGTGGTAGCCTATTAGATCTTGTTTTGTTATGTTCTGCGAAACTTGCCATTCATTTATTTTCTATCATATTTTCCGTTAACTGTTAATTTTTATGTTGCCACCTTGCCAGACATAAAGTATCAAATTTAGTTTCTGCCTTTCAAAGTTTCTCTATGTGGCACCCCGGCTTAGAGGAACCGAAACACCTCGTGTTCAAGCCCAGAGATCAAGTCTTATAGAATAAGGCACTGCTTGACATAGAACAAATTAGCTTTTATTACCAATAATATAGGTACAAGGGTTCAGATATACAAAGGATTATAGGGGCACGGCGGCACTACACCTTTATCACCGAGTGGCAAGTTGCAAAGCAGCAAGGCAGAAAGCCGTCTTGAATTCGTCAAGCTGCACACAATTGTAGGGGCTCTATCCTTGATATCTGGAAGGTACAGATAAGCCCGTGTCCTCCATTTACAGGCATCCCAAAATGAAGCAGGTCACGAAGCATCGCTGTCGGGTTAAGGGTGGGAAGCTGGTTTTTTCCCGTCGGTGCAACCACCCTACTCGAAGCCCCTGGCTCATTGCTTGAATGGAGGTTTGTCTCTATTTTGTACCACAGGTTGTTCGTAAGATGCAGTTCCATTATCCTTACATGTGCTTTCATATAGTCAAATAGCTGCTATATAACAGCTGGCAGTTTCGAGCATGGCAGAAAGCCGTCCCGAACCCATGGATGGCGACAAAGGCAAAGGGCTCACAGGGTTTTAGGTGTCTAGCAGGTTGAGCGAAGTTGGGCATACAAGTGCTAAGACATGTATTTAGAATTGTTGCATCTGTTTATGTAAAAATCGAGTTGTGGCTTAACATGATGTGATCATGAGATTATTATACAGTGACTATCAATATGTATTATGTTGCTAGCTCAGTTTGTGTATTTGGTGTTGTGGTTTACCTGTTAAGAGGTGGTTGGTCGGTCTCGTAGTTTTCATGTGCCCACTGGACGTCGCCGAATGTTTTCGCGCGGTCCGAATACACATATGCATTTGATGTTCGGTTGGTTTAGGCAGCTTGCCATTGTCCCAATGTCCGGCTTTGCCGAGCGTCCACGCGCCAGTGCTTACCAACTCGGGACAAAACAGGGTTAATTTCACTCAACCCTCATAGGCGTCTGGTCATTCCCATATCTATCATGTCGTTGGACGACGTCTGAATTTCTCGAGTGGTATAGATGGATCCAAGGTATGGATGCCATGCGAGTAGGTGGTGTCAGCTTTTCACATCAGGAGAGGCACCCTTTGACCGCCTTTCGTCGTCCGCCCACCGCTACTCTTACCTCCTTAATGGCACCCATTAAGTGACCTATAAGAGGTCGCTGTTGTACCCTCTATCGCCACAATCCTTTCTCCAGCACCAGTGGGTGCTTTCCATCCCAAGGAATAATGGGATGAGGCCAATCGTCAATAGGTTGAGCTACGGGCATCCGTCTACCGTAATGCGTCGACACACACCAACGATTTTCCAGCCAAACACACGGTTGTCTTCCTTGCATGGTGGAACATTTCGCTTGTCAAAAATGCCAAAGTATTCAGAAAGGAGAGACCATATTTTGCTAGGTGGAGGAGTGAGTTCATTCATGATATTTCTCTCCTAGCTCATAGAATCAAGCAGAGGCAAAAGGCAGCACTACAGAGATGTATTAACTATCTGCCCCCATAGAGTAGAGTTTCTTTATGGGCTTTTTATTTATTTTTCATGCTACTACCTTTGTGGGTGTTTTGTAGACTTTTAAATATGTTTTATTTCTCAAGTAATAAAATGTTGTGGGGCGCAAGCCATGGAATTTCCATGGTAAAAACATGGTTGTATCTTTGTGATAATACAGTCAACCGTAGTGAGAATGTCTGGTGCAGAGACAGGGTGCCCAGAGACTTAGTACTACCCAGCAAACACAAATACAAGAGAACATCCACACCCTTCATATGGAAGTCAAATAACCCACACCTAAAAACCAATGAAAAAGGTAGTCTAGACATGTAGAAGGGTGCTTGAACGCATGGGCATGTACGGGGAGTGGCCGAGCGGATTGAACACAACTTCACGCGGACAACGGACAGAGAAAGCTAGATGGATGGAGCAAGCATAGCTCCACCCAAACGTTGTCTCGATAGTATTAGGAGGACGGATAGCCAGGAACCGAAGTGAAAGTTTGTGGATGTCACCTAGAGGGGGGTGAATAGGCGCTTTAAAATAATTACAGTTTAGGCTTGAACAAATGCGGAATAAAACTAGCGTTTAATTTGTCAAGCACAAAACATAAAATAACTAGGCTCACCTATGTGCACCAACAACTTATGCTAAGCAAGATAAACAACTAGGTGATAGCAA
Organism: Triticum aestivum; assembly: GCF_018294505.1. Taxonomy (NCBI): domain Eukaryota; kingdom Viridiplantae; phylum Streptophyta; class Magnoliopsida; order Poales; family Poaceae; genus Triticum; species Triticum aestivum. The sequence goes on along the minus strand of NC_057803.1, from coordinate 25,340,300 downwards.
GACATATAACATGAAACACTATGGCTATCACAAAGTAAAGTGCATAAGTAAAGGGCTCGGGTAAGAGATAACCGAGGCACACAGAGGCAAAGATGTATCCCGAAGTTCACACCCTTGCGGATGCTAATCTCTGTTTGCGGTGGTGTGGAGGCACAGTGCTCCCCAAAATGCCACTTGGTCCACCGTAATCTCCTCACGCCCTCGCATAATGCAAGATGCAATGATTCCACTGAGGGACCCTTGAGGGAGTTCACCGAACCCATACAAATGGCAACCCTTGGGGTCAGTCACCGAACCCGTACACTTTGGCAACCCTTGGGGCGGTCACTGGAACCTGTACAAATTGCTCGGGGCAATCTCCATAACCTAATTGGAGAGCCCGACGTAAGCATGAAGCTTTACACCACAATGATTGAGCTCCGAGACACCACCAACCGTCTAGGGCACCAAATCACCCAAGAGGCACAAGCTCTAGGGTACCAAGCAGCCAAGAGTAACAAGCTCTCAGACTTCACTTCCACATATCACCATGGAGAACTCAAATCTATGCACCAAATGCAATGGCAAGGGCACACGGAGTGCCCAAGTCCTTCTCTCCCAAATCCCACCACAATAACTAATGTTATGGAGGAAAATGAGAGGAAGAACGAAGAGGAGGACACGAAGAATTCCAAGATCTAGATCCAAGGGGTTGCCCTCACAAAGAGGAGAAATTGATTGGTGGAAATGTGGATCTAGATCTTCTCTCTCTTTTCTCTCAAAAACTAGCAAGAATCCATGGAGGGATTGAGAGTTAGCAAGCTTGAAGATGGTCAACAATAGGGAAAGAACACGAACTCAAAGGCTTGAATGCAATGGGGAAGAAGACTGATGACCCACAAGTATAGGGGATCAATTGTATCTCTTTTCGATAAGGAAGAGTGTCGAACGCAACGAGGAGCAGAAGAAAATGACAAGTGGTTTTCAGCAAGGTAATGTCTGCAAGTGCTGAAATTGTAAGTAGCAGAGTAGTTTAATAGCAAGATAATTTGTAACGAGCAAGTAACGATAATAGTAGCAAAAGTGCAGGAAGGTAGCCCAATCCTTTTAAGGCAAAGGATAGGCCAAAACGGTTTCTTATGATAAGCAAAGCATTCTTGAGGGTACACGGGATTTCCATCTAGTCACTTTCACCATGTTGGTTCGATTTGTGTTTGCTACTTTGATAATTTGATATGTGGGTGGACCGGTGCTTAGGTGTTGTTCTTACTTGAACAAACCTCCTACTTATGATTAACCCCCCCTCCCCCCCTCCCGCAAGCATCCGCAACTATGAGAAAATTATTAAGAATAAATTCTAACCATAGCATTAAACTTTTGGATCCTATTGGTCCCTTGCGGAATAGCGCTTAAACTGGGATTTAAGATTCTGTCACTCTCGCAACCCATCATCTAATTGCTACGCCACAATGCATTCTCTTAGGCCCAAATATGGTGAAGTGTCATGTAGTCCACGTTCACATGACACCAATAAGGGAATCACACCATACATACTATCAAAATATCGAACACATATCAAGTTCACATGATTACTTGCAACATGATTTCTCCCGTGACCTTAAGAAAAAAAGTAACTACTCACAAATAATAATCATGCTCAAGATCAGAGGGGTATTAAATAGCATATTGGATCTGAACATATAATCTTCCACCAAATAAACCATATAGTAATCAACTACAAGATGTAATCAACACTACTAGTCACCCACAAGCACCAATTTATAGTTCCGGTAACAAGATTGAACACAAGAGATGAACTAGGGTTTGAGATCAGATGGTGTTGTTGAAGATGTTGATGGAGATTGCCCTCCCCAAGATGGGAGAGTTGTTGGTGATGATGATGATGATGATGATTTCCCCCTCCGGGAGGGAAGTTCCCCCAGCGGAGGGCAAAAGTGCTCCTGCCCAAGTTCCGCCTCGAGATGGCGGCGCTTTGTCTCGAAAGTCCTCTCCCTATTTTTTCTAGGTAAAAATGACTTATATACCATAAGATGGGCACCGGAGGTGGGCCTGGGTGAGCAAAACCTACAAGGGCGCGCCTGGGCTCCCTGGCACGCCCAGGTGGGTTGTGCCCACCTGGTGGGCCCCCTCTGGTACTTATTTGCTCCAATATTCTTCATATATTCCATAAAAATTCTCCGTGAAGTTTTAGCCTATTTGGAGTTGTGCAGAATGGGTAGCCTGCCGTAGCTTTTTCCAGGTCCAGATGTCCAGTTGCCGGAATTCTCCCTCTTTGTGTATACCTGCATATTATGAAAGAAAAGGTATTAGAATTACTCCAAAAGGCATTATTATGGATAAAAAATCATAAATAACAGTAAGAAAACATGATGCAAAATGGACGTATCAACTCCCCCAAGCTTAGACCTCTCTTGTCCTCAAGCGAAAACCGAAATTGAAAAACATGTCGACATGCTTAGAGAGAGAGGTGTCGATAAAAACAAAATACGGACATAGAAGCATCATGTTCATTATCATAACAACAACAAATTTAAACATAAGACTCTTATCATAGAACTTTTATCACAGACTTCTCATGAATAAGTGACAATTCATCACACTATCGAAGTATAAAGCAAAAACTCTATTAGAAACCAACAAACTATGTTCTCAGTCAACTTTGCAACTACAATTCATCATCTTTTCAGGAAGGGTCACGTGTTAGAGCCTTTAGGCAAGTCCACATACTCAACCATAATATAGTCTTCTATGATTGCTAACACTCACCGCATACCCAAGAGCAAAACGTTTCAACCGGACACATAGAAAGATAGGGGATGTCAACAATAATAACTCATGCTATCTATATTCAACTGGACATATGTGCCTAGATCTTCCCTCACCACATGATGCTTGCCAAAAGAGAAAAATAAAAAGCAATAGAGAGAAGACTTTGACTCTTTGCATAAAAGTAAATACATAAAAGTAAAAGATAGGCCCTTCGCAGAGGGAAGCAGAGGTTGCCATGCGCTTATTTGTTTGTATGCTCAACCCCTTACTGCAAAAGAATGTCATGTTGCATTGCCCCTTGTGATAGCGACCTTCATTATGCAGTTTGTTGCTTTTATTCTTCACCATCACAAGTTCGTGCAACGGTCAATTTTCTCTTACACTAAATGATCTCACACTTTTAGAAGCAATTTTTATTGCCTTTTTGCACTGATGACAACTTACTTGAGGGATCTTGCTCAATCCCTAGGTAGGTATGGTGGACTCTTGAAAATAAGATTTGGGGTTTAAGGGTTTTTGGATGCACAAGTAGTATCTCTACTTAGTGCGGAATTTTTGGCTAGCAAAGGTAGGGGGCAAGCACCACATGTTAAAGGATCTATGAAAATATGACTTCTATGTGAATATAAACAAACATGAATCATTAGGTTGTCTTCCTTGTCCAACGTCAACAATTTTGGCATATAATATTTTGATGAGGGCTCACAATCACAAAAGATTTCTAGGATAGTATATTTGTATATGAATCTTGTCTTCCCTTATTAATTCTTTCATGAGTTGCATCATTGACTAATGCTATGTTTGTCAATCTCTACTAAATTTTTCTACTTATACTTTTCCTTATGTGGTGTCATCACCTACCATAAGATTAGCATATGATCTTTTTCATTTATTTCCTTTCTTTCATTTATTTTCTTTCTTTTAATTTATTTCCTTTCTTTTAATTGCAACATGAAAATAAAGAAAGCAAAAACTCAAACTAAACTTTATTATATATCTCGCACATGATTACAAGGATAGATCACTAAGCAAACCCTCGAAAAGAAAGGATCATACTAAACTTTTATTCATCTAAAGCAAAAGATCGAACTAAAATAAGTAAAGGCAAAAGATAGTGGGGATGATACGATACTGGGGCACCTCGCCCAAGCTTGGCAGAAGCCAAGGGGAGTCCCCATACCCGATACTCAATTCTCTTTTAGTGATGAAGAAGAAGGTGGTGATGATGAACAAGGGATCTTGTCCTCGGATTTCCATGGCAGAGGTCCACCATCATAAGAGGAAGAGTGAGTCTCACGGGTCCTGCAACCAACAGCCAAACTCATACCTTTAAACCTTGCCTCATATTCAAAGACTTGGTTTTGGAGATCGTAAATTTGGCTTTGGAGGAAGTTGATTTGCTCGTTGAGGGTGAAGACGATTTCCTTCAAAGGCTTCCCATCCACCTTGAGATCACGGGAAAGGTCCGCGATCATGAGGTGATTAGCATTGAGTCCACGCTCCACCATCCCCTTGCAGCGGAAGACATCTTGTTCCATAGCTTCAAGCCTGGCCTCCATGGTTCCTATCCCCTTAGGACCGGTTACATCGTGGAGGTGAAGCACCCCCTCATGCATCTGAATGACTTGAGGGTGTTGCACTGATGGGGTTATGTACCTAGGGTAGGGTCATGGACCTGATCCAAGTAACTTACCCCAGGACATCCTTAGAAGAGGTCGCCTTCCAGTCGACCAACGAGGATTCACTCGACTGGTCTGAAGGACTCGACCACGAAGACTCACTCGACCACCAGGAGGTCAAGAGGCACTCTGCACTGCAACGGCCTATAATCAAGTAGACTTTATGATAGTAAAGGCACTTTATGTGGGGCGTTACCAGTAACGCCCCAGACTTAACTCACCTTAAACCCTCTCCTGCGTGGGCTGGCTAGGGTCCTGGCGCACTCTATATAAGCCACCCTCCTCCACAGGCAGAGGGGTTCGGCACCTTGTAATTCATACATTCATAATCCACTCGACCGCCTCCGGGCTCCGAGACGTAGGGCTGTTACTTCTTCCGAGAAGGGCCTGAACTCGTACATCCTTTGTGCTTACAACCTCTCCATAGCTAGGACCTTGCCTCTTCATACCTACCCCCCACTCTACTGTCAGGCTTAGAACCACGACAGTTGGCGCCCACCGTGGGGCAGGTGTTTTAGCGATTTTGTGGAGAAGTTGCAATTCTTCCGAGTACTCTCATCATGGTGTCTGCTGGAGTTTTGGTCAAGGGTCAAGAGATCCGTCTCGGCACTCTCACCTTCATCGCCGACGACTCCGCATGGCTCCAGGAGGCTCCACTCGACGTAGACGCGCTCCCCGTCCGCGGTGCGACGCATTTTCGCGCATGTGTCCGCGGCGTTCTGCTGCGGCAACCGTCGACCCAGTATCGGTCGGCTCCTCCATCGTCCACCCTCCCGGTCTCCCGCCAGCGCAAGCGCTCAGGCCGGTCGAGGCTTCAGCGATGGGTGAGTCACGCGGTGGCTCGCCAATCGGCCACTACACAAGTTGCGGCAATCGAGCCCAACGAATCTCTCTACGGCTTGTTCGATCAGTCGACTGGCTCCGGAGAGACTGCATCCGAGTGCGGAAGCAGTGATCCAGCGGCGGAAATCTTGATGGTCGACGGGCCCCACAGCCCTCCTGGCTTCGCCCGTGGTGGTGGAGCAGGTGACGGCGGCGACCCTGCACGAGGCTACGAAGAGTACCAGCCCGAGCCACTCGACTCTCTGCAAAGAGAAGAGCTTCGCCGCAGGAACGAGGATCCCCTGCGTATTCCCATCGCAGGAGAAACCCCCGAGGCTCGTGCCTTGGAGGAGGCGCGTCTGGCCAATTTGGCCGAGCGCACTCGACTGGAGAACCTTCAGCGAGCACTCGACGAGCGCGCGCGGCAACGAGTTCCCGACACCAGTCGACGTCAACTCTTCCCGCCGACTCAGGTATATCGAACCCCAATTCAGAATTTAGCAGCTGCGACCCGTATAGCAGAGTCCATCCAGCCTTCGCAGTCGGAAGCTGGCAGAGGTTTGCTGCAGATCAGGGATCTGCTCCGGGCAGCAGGAGATCAGAATTCAGCCGTGTCTCAGTCGCGCAACAGAATTCACAGTCGATCCGTCACTGTGAATACGGTTCAGTCGGCTCACAGCCCCAGATCGCCTCCGCGGCGCGAAGGGCGTGAGAATCGGCGAGATCAATATGGCGACAGACTCGACCGAGATGATAGGCGTCGAGTGCCCTATTCCCCTCCGAGGGGTGGGTCTTACGCTCCTCGGCAGCCAGATGATAGGCGTCAGTACAGTACAGGGCGTAGGGTTCCAGTTGACCCCAGAGAGCCAGGCTTCGACGCGCGATCCATTATCGTGCAAGGGTTGGTCGACCGGAACAGAGCCCATCGAGGCGCACTCGACAGAGATGTACCCACGAGCAGTCGAGTACATGTTTTTGGTCCTGAATGTTTCAGCAGAGCTATCAGAGCCGCAGTTATCCCCCCCAATTTCAGGTTGGCAACAGGAGTCAGCAAGTTCACTGGTGAGTCTAAGCCTGAAACTTGGCTTGAAGACTACCGAGTGGCAGTTCAGATCGGTGGTGGGAACGACGAGGTGGCCATGAAGCATTTGCCCCTCATGTTGGAAGGTTCTGCCAGGGCATGGTTGACTCAATTACCTCCTAGCAGCATTTACACTTGGGAAGATCTGTCCCGAGTGTTCGTCAGAACGTTTGAAGGGACTTGCAAGCGACCAGCTGGATTGACAAAGTTGCAAGTCTGCGTGCAGAAAACTAATGAGACTCTCAGAGAGTATATTCAGAGGTGGATCACTTTGCACCACACTGTGGAAAATGTCTCTGATCATCAGGCAGTATGCGCCTTCAAAGACGGCGTCAAGAACAGAGAACTGAGTTTGAAATTTGGTCGAACCGGTGACATGACCTTGAGTCGGATGATGGAGATTGCTACCAAGTACGCCAACGGCGAAGAAGAAGACCGACTCCGAAGCGGCAAGCACAAGCCGAGTCAGTCGGAAAAAGGAAACACCAGTCGGAAACAGAAGCGGAAGGCTGAACCGGCAGCTCCTGGAGAGGCTCTGGCCGTGACTCAAGGAAAGTTTAAGGGGAAACCAAAAGGATCCTGGAACCCCAAGAAGGTAAAGGATAAAGAAGGGAACGACGTGATGGATATGCCATGTCACATTCACACGAAGAAAGACGAAGAGGGGAATATCATTTACCCAAAGCACACCACTCGCCAATGTCGACTCCTGATCCAGCAGTTTCAGGGAAAACAGTCTAAGGACAAGGAGAAGGAGTCGGACAAGGCCGAAGACAAAGAGGACAGTGAGGGAGGATATCCGCATATCAACTCCACTCTGATGATCTTTGCAGATGTGGAAAGCAGAAGTCGACTGAAAGTGATTAACCGAGAGGTGAACATGGTTGCCCCAGCAAAGGCAAATTATCTGAAGTGGTCTCAAACACCCATCACATTCGACCAATCTGATCACCCGACTCATATTGCCACCCCTGGGAGGCAAGCTTTGGTGGTCGATCCAGTTGTCGAAGGCACTCGACTGACAAAGGTGCTGATGGATGGTGGAAGTGGGCTGAACTTATTGTATGCAGACACATTGAAAGGTATGGGCATTCCGATGTCCCGACTGAGCACTAGTAACATGAGCTTCCATGGAGTTATACCAGGGAAGAAGGCCGAGTCACTCGGCCAGATAGCTTTGGACGTAGTGTTTGGTGATTCGAAGCATTTTCGCAAAGAAAAGTTGACGTTTGAGGTCGTGGATTTTCAAAGTGCATATCATGCCATTTTGGGGAGACCAGCCTATGCACGGTTCATGGCTCGACCATGTTACGTGTACCTCAAATTGAAGATGCCCGGTCCCAAAGGTGTGATCACTGTCACCGGTGATAGGAAAAAGGCAGAGGAGTGCTTTCAGAAGGGCTCCAAGATTGCCGATTCCCAAGTGACAGCGGTCGAGTTCGAAGAATACAAGCAAAACGCAGATCCGAGTGACTTGCTGCGATCCAAGAAGCCCGCCACAGAGTCTGCATTCCAGTCGTCCGGTGAGACGAAGCCTGTTCACATTCACCCGACCGACCCCGAAGCAGCTCCGACCCGCATCTCCACAACACTCGACCCAAAATAGGAAGAAGCGCTCATCCAGTTCCTCCGTGAGAACTGGGACATTTTTGCATGGAAGCCCGCTGACATGCCAGGTGTTCCCAGGGGACTGGCTGAGCATCGCCTAAGAGTCGACTCGTCTGCAAAACCAGTCAAAGAGCATCTTCGGCGGTCCGCCGTCCAGAAGAGAAAGGCCATCGGTGAAGAAGTGGCTCGACTGTTGGCGGCAGGATTTATCCGAGAGATATACCACTCCGAGTGGCTCGCTAATGTCGTCATGGTTCCTAAGAAGGACAAGTCGCTCCGAATGTGCATTGATTTCAAGCACATCAACCGGGCCTGCCCGAAAGATCACTTTCCTCTCCCTCGCATAGATCAAATTGTTGACTCGACCGCGGGATGCGAGAGGTTGTCTTTTTTAGATGCTTACTCCGGGTACCACCAGATCCGTCTGTACGGGCCCGATGAGGTAAAAACAGCTTTCATCACTCCATTCGGGTGCTTCTGCTATATCACCATGCCATTCGGCCTCAAGAATGCCGGAGCCACATTTATGCGAATGATTCAGAAGTGTCTACTCACTCAAATCAGTCGGAATGTGGAAGCTTATATGGATGATATTGTTGTCAAGTCACGAAAAGGTTCCGACCTGCTCGCTGACCTCGCCGAAACATTTGCCAACCTCAGAAGGTATGATATCAAGCTCAATCCATCAAAGTGCACATTTGGAGTTCCTGGTGGCAAGTTACTCGGTTTTCTCGTTTCCGAACGGGGAATCGACGCTAACCCAGAGAAGATTGGCACTATTCTCCGAATGAAACGCCCTGTGCGAGTGCACGATGTCCAGAAGCTTACTGGATGCTTGGCCGCATTAAGTCGATTCATCTCACGACTCGGTGAAAAGGCACTGCCTCTTTACCGACTGATGAAGAAGGCTGACAAGTTCGAGTGGACTCCAGAAGCTGATGCAGCGTTTGCCGAGCTAAAAGCTCTGCTCTCCACCCAGCCGGTGCTTGCTGCTCCAATCAGCAAAGAGCCTCTGTTGCTCTACATCGCAGCCACAGGACAAGTCGTCAGTACTGTGCTAACGGTCGAGCGGGAAGAAGAAGGAAAAGCTCTCAAAGTTCAGCGCCCAGTGTATTATTTGTCTGAAGTCTTGACTCCATCCAAGCAGAGATATCCTCATTATCAGAAGCTTGTGTATGGAATATACATGACCACAAAGAAGGTTGCTCATTATTTCTCTGACCATTCCATCACAGTCGTCAGCGACGCTCCACTATCAGAGATTTTGCACAACAGAGATGCAACTGGTCGAGTGGCCAAATGGGCGATTGAACTTCTTCCCCTTGATATCAAGTTTGAGGCAAAGAAAGCCATTAAGTCCCAGGCGATAGCAGATTTCCTCGCCGAGTGGATTGAACAACAGCAGCCGACTGAAGTTCACTCGGAGCATTGGACCATGTTTTTGATGGCTCTAAGATGTTGAATGGTTCCGGTGCTGGGGTTGTCCTGGTTTCCCCCAGAGGAGATAAGCTCAGATATGTGCTCCAGATTCACTTTGATTCCTCCAACAATGAGGCAGAATATGAGGCCCTCCTATATGGGTTGCGCATGGCCATTTCACTCGGCGTCCGTCGCCTAATGGTCTATGGCGACTCGGATTTAGTGGTCAATCAGGTGATGAAAGAGTGGGACGTGAGAAGCCCAGCCATGACTGGATACTGCAGTGCAGTGAGGAAGCTGGAAAAGAAGTTCGAGGGGTTGGAGCTCCATCATATACCCCGACTGAAAAATCAAGCAGCTGATGATCTAGCAAAGATAGGTTCCAAGAGAGAAGCCATTCCGAGTGGTGTGTTCTTGGAGCATATACACACTCCGTCAGTCAAAGAAGATCCTTTCACCGAAGAAACTCCGCAGCCCAAGAGCGCCACAGATCCGACTGAAGTTGAAGTCCCAGCGGTGGTCGACTTGATCATGGAGGTTTTGGTGGTCATTCCCGACTGGACGATTCCGTATGTCGCATATATCTTGAGGAAAGAGCTTCCGGAGGATGAGGAAGAGGCTCGACAGATCGTCCGTCGATCTAAGGCCTTTACCGTAATCAAAGGACAATTATACAGAGAAAGCGCGACTGGAGTCGGTCAGAAGTGCATAACACCAGAAGAAGGTCGACTCATCCTCAATGATATTCACTCGGGGACCTGTGGTCATCATGCGTCCTCTCGGACCATCGTGGCCAAAGCATACCGAGCCGGATTTTACTGGCCCAAGGCGAATGAGATGGCAAAAGAGATAGTGGATAAGTGCGAGGGATGTCAGTTCTACTCGAATATGTCGCACAAGCCTGCGTCAGCTTTGAAGACCATCCCACTCGTCTGGCCTTTTGCAGTTTGGGGGCTGGACATGGTCGGTCCTTTGAGAACAGGACGAAGCGGCTTCACGCATGTACTGGTGGCAGTCGACAAGTTCACCAAGTGGATCGAGGCTAAACCAATCAAGAGCCTTGACACCGGTACTGCTGTTAGCTTCATCAGGGAACTAATATTCAGATATGGAGTCCCGCACAGCATCATTACGGATAATGGGTCGAACTTTGACTCAGAGGAATTCAGAGCTTTCTGCGACTCCCAGGGCACACGGGTCGACTACGCTTCAGTCGCCCATCCGCAGTCGAATGGACAAGCAGAACGAGCTAATGGACTGATTCTTAAGGGATTGAAGCCTCGACTGATGCGTGATCTCAAACACGCGGCTGGAGCTTGGGTCGATGAACTTCCCTCTGTACTCTGGGGACTGCGGACCACACCTAATCGGTCGACCGGAAGAACTCCATTCTTCTTGGTCTACGGAGCCGAAGCGGTCTTACCAAGTGATCTTCTGCATAATGCTCCCCGAGTCGAAATCTACAACGAAGCAGAAGCTGAACAAGCGCGGCAGGACGCAGTCGACCTTTTAGAGGAAGAAAGGGAGATGGCTCTGATCCGGTCGACCATCTACCAACAAGATTTGCGTCGTTTCCACGCCAGAAATGTGAGAGGTCGAGCCTTCCAGGAAGGAGATTTGGTTCTCCGAGTGGATCAGCACAAACCACACAAGCTTGCTCCTTCTTGGGAAGGCCCCTTCATCGTCACCAAGGTCCTCCACAACGGGGCGTACCGTCTTTACAACGTCGAGCATAATATCGACGAGCCCCGAGCTTGGAACGCGGAGCTACTCCGCCCATTCTACACTTAAGTTTTATCACTCGGATGAGTTGCAATAAAGTACTTTTGTAGTTCATGGACCTCAAAATAATAGTGTCATAGTTCCTCCATAATATCTGTCACTTTTTATTTTTGTCCAATAAAATTCCCCTCAGTGGGTGACTTAGCTGCGAATCCGTTTCGCCTAAGTTTGTAAAAATCCTACCGAGTGGTGAGCCAGACTCCCACTCAGAGGCTTAGCTGCGAATCCGTTTCGCCTAAGTTATCAAAATCCTACCGAGTGGTAAGCCAGCCTTCCACTCGGAGGCTTAGCTGCAGTCCAAGGACTCGCCTAAGTTTATCAAAATCCTACCGAGTGGTAAGCCAGCCTTCCACTCGGAGGCTTAGCTGCAGTCCAAGGACTCGCCTAAGTTATAAAAATCCTACCGAGTGAAGAGCAACCCTCTCACTCGGGGACTTAGCTGCAGTCCAAGCACTCGCCTAAGTTATAAAAATCCTACCGAGTGAAGAGCAACCCTCTCACTCGGAGGCTTAGCTGCAGCCTCGTGCTCGCCTAAGTTATCAAAATCCTACCGAGTGGTAAGCCAGCCTTCCACTCGGAGGCTTAGCTGCAGCCTCGTGCTCGCCTAAGTTATAAAAATCCTACCGAGTGAAGAGCAACCCTCTCACTCGGGGGCTTAGCTGCAGTCCAAGCACTCGCCTAAGTTATAAAAATCCTACCGAGTGAAGAGCAACCCTCTCACTCGGGGGCTTAGCTGCAGTCCAAGCACTCGCCTAAGTTATAAAAATCCTACCGAGTGAAGAGCAACCCTCTCACTCGGAGGCTTAGCTGCAGCCATGTGCTCACCTAAGTTATAAAAATCCTACCGAGTGAAGAGCAACCCTCTCACTCGGGGCTTAGCTGCAGTCCAAGCACTCGCCTAAGTTAAAAATCCTACCGAGTGAAGAGCAACCCTCTCACTCGGAGGCTTAGCTGCAGCCATGCACTCGCCTAAGTTATAAAAATCCTGCCGAGTGAAGAGCAACCCTCTCACTCGGATGCTTAGCTGCAGCCATGTGCTCGCCTAAGTTATAAAAATCCTACCGAGTGAAGAGCAACGCTCCCACTCGGAGGCTTAGCTGCAGCCCTGTGCTCGCCTAAGGTATAAAAACCCTGCCGAGTGGAGAGCAACCCTCTCACTCGAGGGGCTTAGCTGCAGCCCAGTGCTCGCCTAAGTGGACTAAAGAATAAGTCGATTGCAGTACAGGCACCTTGCTTTGAACCTGCAAAAGACATTCCAAGCCGAAGGCAATCATATTCAAGCGCCAAATTCAAGTTTGAATCGATATCTAAAGGAACCGAAAGTGCTCAGGCGTCAAGCCCGTTAAGGTTTGTCGGTTACAATTCCACTCGGCATACCGAGGCAAATTCAAAGCGTCGAGCCAGAAGAAGTTTTTTACCCCTCCTGTGGAGGGCTGGAAGGTGCAACAAATTCATCAAGGTCAATTCCCGTCGGCGATCCGAGTGGCAGCTGCAAGGAAAGTTTCCATAAAGGACCTGAAGTCGTGCTTCTTGGTATTGGCCACCCGAAGGGCCGCCAGCTTCTCTTCTCGCGCATCTTTGCAGTGGACTCGGGCCAGACACAGAGCGACATCTGCACCACACCGAGCCGAGGACTTCTTCCACTCCTGCACTCGACCAGGGATCGTGTTCAAGCGGGCCATCAGCGACTCAAGGTCATTCTGAAGTGTCTCCTCAGGCCAGAGCGTCGAGTCGATGCGAGATGTGGCGGCCTTCAGCCTTGCGAGATAGTCCACGACAGCTGCAACACGAGACTCCAGTCGGAAAACATCCATGGCAACTTCGTCGTTCACCGGAGAATTGACGGGGTCGAGGTTTGGCTCCAGTCGGCTGGTTTCTTCTTCAAAGTTTTGACAAAATTCTGCAAGGGTGATCACTAAGTCAAGGGGATAGTCGAATGGAAAAAGCCACAATTGGAAATATTTGCCAAACATGGAGGTTTACCTTCAAGCATAAGAAACAGCTTCTTGGCAAGGCCACTCAGGAAGGCCTCCAGTTCAGTTTTCTTCTCAGTCAATTTGCTGACTTGGTCGGTCAGGGCAGCTTTATCAGTTTTCAGTCGACTGACCTCCTTGTTGGCAATCCCAAGAGCAGCTTTCAGATTGGTATTGTCTTGTTCGAGCTTGGTGACTGAAGCTAACTTCTCGTCAGCAAGCTTGATCTTCTCAGCTAGCTCAAGGTCTTTCTTCTGCTGGGCCTCCCTTACCTTACCTGCAAGTTACAGCAAGATCAGATTTTGAAACAAGCAAGGGGAAAAGCAGTCGTCAGGGTCTCACCAAACATACCTTCGGTCTCCTCCTTTGCCTTTGTCAGCTTCTCCTGAACCAGCTTCAAGCTCAGCTCGACTTGAGTATGTTTTTGTTCCAGCTCTGAGTAGCGAGCCACAAGATCACAAGAGTTCTGCGAAGAACCAATCGACTAAATGTCAAATATAATTCACTTCCGAGTGAAAAAGGGAAAAACACACGTTTCTAAGACTACAGCCGAATACAAGCATTCGACCGTAGTCTCGGGGACTACACCCAGTGGGTGCACTCAGCGTGCCCCCACTAATCCCGTTGAAGACAAAGTCGACCAGTCGACCTCAAAAAAAAAGTGCGAGATGCATTCTCTAAGACTGTGATCAACTGCAAGCAGTCGACCACAGTCTCGGGGACTACACCCAGTGGGTGCACTCAGCGTGCCCCCACCGGTTTGTGAAATCCAGTCGACCAGTCGACTGACAGAAAGATTGACATCATAAAGCCTAAGGCCGACTGCCAGCAGTCGACCTTAGCCTTGGGGACTACACCCAGTGGGTGCACTCAGCGTGCCCCCACCGGTTTGTGAAATCCAGTCGACCAGTCGACTGACAGAAAGATTGACATCATAAAGCCTAAGGCCGACTGCCAGCAGTCGACCTTAGCCTTGGGGACTACACCCAGCGGGTGCACTCAGCGTGCCCCCGCTAACACGGAGTTTATTCGACACACCCAGTGGGTGACTACTATAAATTCCGGAAAAGAAAAGTTTTTGGTAGCATATCCAACAGAACAAACAGCGGTCGACTGACCTGGACATTGCTTTGGAGGGCAGAGCTGGCGTCATAAGCTGCCTGGCTCGCGTCCCGGATGGTCTTCAGCTGCTCCATCATGAGTCCCGCCTGGCGTATTGCCTCCTTCGCTGCGCCAGCTTGGTCCTCTGGGACGTGGTGCGTCGTGAAGAGGGAGGGCTGCTGAGCACTCGTCAGTGGATTTGCGAAGGACACCGTGTGTCGAGTGGTGTTCTCTTCCTCCACAGTCAGAATCTCAGGCGCCGTCACATCCTGAGGCACCTTACTGGCGGACGCTTTCCGACTCCTCCTGCGTGCCAGTGGTTCTTCATCCTCGTCGTCGTCAGGGAGATTGATAACAGTGTTGGGCGGAGCTGCGGAGAAGAATCAGGATCAGAGATCGCGAGTCAGTCGACTAAAAACGGTGTTAAGAATACAGTACCTGGGTTCGAAGTTGCCGCATCCTCCATCTCGTGGTCATCAGCCCGGGCCGAGGTCTCAGAAGTAGCAGCACTGCAACTCCAAAGGATCAGTCGACTAACTTCAGCGTCGACCAGAGATAAAGTTCACACAGAATAAGAAAATATGAGCAGCACGGTTACCCTGATATGGTAGGGATGGACACCTTCATCTTCGGCAAGAGTTTGATCGGCTTCGACGAGGCCGCCCTGGGCTGCTTCGGCGCCTTTTCAGTCGGCGCTGGAGAGGTGGTCCTAGGGCGCTTGGTCGACTGCGTCGCAACCCCCTTGCCACGTTCAGTCGAAGGGTCGTGGACGAGCTTCGACCGCCTTTCCGAGCGCGGTGGCACGACCTCCTCCTCCTCCTCTTCCTCGTCCTCGACGTCGTCTTCATCACCGACATCATCATCATCGTCGTCATCGTCCTCTGCAACATCCGAGTCCCATTCCTCCTCTTCCTGGCTCTCGCCTCCGCTCGCCTCGCCCTCCTCAGTCGAAGCTTGTGCCCCATTGGGCATCGAGTACAGCTCGGTGAGGGCCTAGCAGATGCCCAGACAAGAATCAGTCGACCAGTCGGCAGGGTTAACAGAAATGAATACGACGAGGGCGCAGTGGAGAGCAGAGCAAGTGTACCTTGTTTGAGTCGCTGTTGTGGTCGAGTGGAGGAATCCTTCTGGCTCCGCGCGGGTTGTCCTTGTTTCCGGTGACGGCTGCCATCCATCTTTCCAGAGTGACATCGTCGACTGCTTCTGGATGGACTCTAGTCTCGTCTTCGGTCCCACAGTACAACCACATGCAGTGGCTCCGGAACTGGAGAGGCTGGATGCGACGCCTGAGGAAAACCTCCAAGAGGTCCATGCCTGTCACTCCCTCCCGAACCAACTGCACCACGCGCTCCATCAACATCTTCACGTCAGCTCTCTCCTCCGGAATCAGCTTCAGAGGGGAAGGCTTGCTCACTCGGTCCATGGTGAACGGAGGGAGTCCACTCGACTGCCCTGGCGTCGACTGGACCTGGCAGTAGAACCAAGTCGACTGCCAGCCTCTGACGGACTCGGGAAAGGTCATGGGCGGGAAGGTGCTCTTATTCCTCACCTGGATCCCCAGGCCCCCACACATTTGGACGACTCGGGTTCTCTCATCACCTGGGCTCGCCTTCTTCACGGTCTGAGAGCGACACGTGAATATATGTTTGAACAAACCCCAGTGCGGTCGACAGCCCAAGAAACCCTCACACATGGACACGAATGCAGCAAGATAGGCAATGGAGTTTGGGGTAAAGTGGTGAAGCTGCGCTCCAAAGAAATTCAAGAAGCCACGGAAGAAAATACTTGGCGGCAAGGAAAACCCACGATCAACATGAGTGGCCAAAAGCACACACTCACCCTCTTCTGGCTGTGGCTGCCACTCCTTCCCCGGCAACCTCGCAGCTCCGTGAGGGATCAAGCCCTCGTTGGCCATGTCGAGGAGGTCCTTCTCTGTGATGGTCGACTGGATCCAGTCTCCTTGGACCCAGCCCTTCGGCAGGCGGGATCTGGACGAGGACCCTCCGCGGCTGGTGGATCTCCCCTTCGCCTTCTCCGACGCCGACGCCTTCTTGGCGCGCTCCAGCGCCGCCGTCTTCTCCTTGGCCATGGTCGCCGGAGAGATGCGCGAAGGGAAGTGGTGCGGGGGCGAGAGCGAGCACGCTGAGCAGGGAAGAAGGAAGCAGAGAGAGAGGGAGAATGCTGAGGCGCAGCACAGAAATCCTCGCCGGGCGCATTTATAAGGTCCCTTCCGAGTGGCTGACATGTGGGCCCGGTCGATCTAATCATATCTGAGAGCAGTTATGCAGGCTGGATACGTGGCGAAAAAGGCGGCGCGGAGATCGAGGCGTCTATGCCCCGTCCCATCCGAACGCCGCGGTCCGCCCCGCTTCGCGCGCGCCCCCAAATTTCGCATCCCGCGGAATCCGCGAGCAACAAATCAGTCTGTCAGACGCGGTGTTTCCGGCGATCCGTCGCTCGGAGATCGTCGAAGCCCGAAAGATCACTCGACGCAAAAACAGAATGGATCGAGTCGACTGAAGGCAAATTGCTTCCTGTCAACGAAGAGATTCTTTGGTCCAGAACAGCGCACAACTAGAGCGCAAAGGTTAATCGGAAACGACATCAACTCCTTCTTCACTCGAAGCCTCAATCCATTCGGGGGCTAATGATGGGGTTATGTACCTAGGGTAGGGTCATGGACCTGATCCAAGTAACTTACCCCAGGACATCCTTAGAAGAGGTCGCCTTCCAGTCGACCAACGAGGATTCACTCGACTGGCCTGAAGGACTCGACCACGAAGACTCACTCGACCACCAGGAGGTCAAGAGGCACTCTGCACTGCAACGGCCTGTAATCAAGTAGACTTTATGATAGTAAAGGCACTTTATGTGGGGCGTTACCAGTAACGCCCCAGACTTAACTCACCTTAAACCCTCTCCTGCGTGGGCTGGCTGGGGTCCTGGCGCACTCTATATAAGCCACCCCCTCCACAGGCAGAGGGGTTCGGCACCTTGTAATTCATACATTCATAATCCACTCGACCGCCTCCGGGCTCCGAGACGTAGGGCTGTTACTTCTTCCGAGAAGGGCCTGAACTCGTACATCCTTTGTGCTTACAACCTCTCCATAGCTAGGACCTTGCCTCTCCATACCTACCCCCCACTCTACTGTCAGGCTTAGAACCACGACAGTTGGCGCCCACCGTGGGGCAGGTGTTTTAGCGATTTTGTGGAGAAGTTGCAATTCTTCCGAGTACTCTCATCATGGTGTCTGCTGGAGTTTTGGTCAAGGGTCAAGAGATCCGTCTCGGCACTCTCACCTTCATCGCCGACGACTCCGCATGGCTCCAGGAGGCTCCACTCGACGTAGACGCGCTCCCCGTCCGCGGTGCGACGCATTTTCGCGCATGTGTCCGCGGCGTTCTGCTGCGGCAACCGTCGACCCAGTATCGGTCGGCTCCTCCATCGTCCACCCTCCCGGTCTCCCGCCAGCGCAAGCGCTCAGGCCGGTCGAGGCTTCAGTGATGGGTGAGTCACGCGGTGGCTCGCCAATCGGCCACTACACAAGTTGCGGCAATCGAGCCCAACGAATCTCTCTACGGCTTGTTCGATCAGTCGACTGGCTCCGGAGAGACTGCATCCGAGTGCGGAAGCAGTGATCCAGCGGCGGAAATCTTGATGGTCGACGGGCCCCACAGCCCTCCTGGCTTCGCCCGTGGTGGTGGAGCAGGTGACGGCGGCGACCCTGCACGAGACTACGAAGAGTACCAGCCCGAGCCACTCGACTCTCTGCAAAGAGAAGAGCTTCGCCGCAGGAACGAGGATCCCCTGCGTATTCCCATCGCAGGAGAAACCCCTGAGGCTCGTGCCTTGGAGGAGGCGCGTCTGGCCAATTTGGCCGAGCGCACTCGACTGGAGAACCTTCAGCGAGCACTCGACGAGCGCGCGCGGCAACGAGTTCCCGACACCAGTCGACGTCAACTCTTCCCGCCGACTCAGGTATATCGAACCCCAATTCAGAATTTAGCAGCTGCGACCCGTATAGCAGAGTCCATTCAGCCTTCGCAGTCAGAAGCTGGCAGAGGTTTGCTGCAGATCAGGGATCTGCTCCGGGCAGCAGGAGATCAGAATTCAGCCGTGTCTCAGTCGCGCAACAGAATTCACAGTCGATCTGTCACTGTGAATACGGTTCAGTCGGCTCACAGCCCCAGATCGCCTCCGCGGCGCGAAGGGCGTGAGAATCGGCGAGATCAATATGGCGACAGACTCGACCGAGATGATAGGCGTCGAGTGCCCTATTCCCCTCCGAGGGGTGGGTCTTACGCTCCTCGGCAGCCAGATGATAGGCGTCAGTACAGTACAGGGCGTAGAGTTCCAGTTGACCCCAGAGAGCCAGGTTTCGACGCGCCATCCATTATCGTGCAAGGGTTGGTCGACCGGAACAGAGCCCATCGAGGCGCACTCGACAGAGATGTACCCACGAGCAGTTACATCCCCTTAGGACCGGTTACATCGTGGAGGTGAAGCACCCCCTCATGCATCTGAATGACTTGAGGGTGTTGCACTGATGGGGTTATGTACCTAGGGTAGGGTCATGGACCTGATCCAAGTAACTTACCCCAGGACATCCTTAGAAGAGGTCGCCTTCCAGTCGACCAACGAGGATTCACTCGACTGGTCTGAAGGACTCGACCACGAAGACTCACTCGACCACCAGGAGGTCAAGAGGCACTCTGCACTGCAACGGCCTATAATCAAGTAGACTTTATGATAGTAAAGGCACTTTATGTGGGGCGTTACCAGTAACGCCCCAGACTTAACTCACCTTAAACCCTCTCCTGCGTGGGCTGGCTAGGGTCCTGGCGCACTCTATATAAGCCACCCTCCTCCACAGGCAGAGGGGTTCGGCACCTTGTAATTCATACATTCATAATCCACTCGACCGCCTCCGGGCTCCGAGACGTAGGGCTGTTACTTCTTCCGAGAAGGGCCTGAACTCGTACATCCTTTGTGCTTACAACCTCTCCATAGCTAGGACCTTGCCTCTTCATACCTACCCCCACTCTACTGTCAGGCTTAGAACCACGACATGCACCACCTCCCGCAAATATGGGTTGATGACGTTCTTGAAGAACTTGTCCTTGGAGGAGCTTGAAGCGGCCATGATAGATGGGATCTGACAGAAAACAACAAGAAAAGAAAATAGATGATTTCTCCGCGATACAGTGGTCAATAGGTTCGGGGGGTATATAAAGATTTTTTATCTTGTGAAACAAGCAAGCTGTAAAAAATGGAGTCCGGAAGGTACCCCAGTTGGGCACAACCCACCTGGGCGCGCCTGGCAAGCCAAGTGCGCCCTGGTGTATTGTGCCCACCAGGATACGCTTACTGGAAGTTCTTAATTTCTTGTTTTTCTAAATATTCCAAAACCGCCAAAAAAATTTGTGGTTTTTCCAGAGTCCGTTTACTTACCGTATCATGTACCCCCTTATTTTCACAATATGG
Organism: Triticum aestivum; assembly: GCF_018294505.1. Taxonomy (NCBI): domain Eukaryota; kingdom Viridiplantae; phylum Streptophyta; class Magnoliopsida; order Poales; family Poaceae; genus Triticum; species Triticum aestivum. The sequence continues at coordinate 25,320,579 of NC_057803.1, read as the reverse complement.
AGGGTCCCAGAAGGACTCTTTTATGTGTTCTTCCGGTGTCAAAGTTTGGATAATATCACTTTCAACATTAATGGGTGTACCTAAGATATAATGTTTTATTCGTTTCTTGTTAAAAACCTTCTAGTTAGTACCTTCGACATTATTTACTTTGATGGGTCCAAAACGATAAACCTCCTCGATGACATAAGGGCCTTCCCATTTTGAGAGGAGTTTTCCTGCAAAGAATCTGAAACGGGAGTTGTACAAAAGAACATATTCTCCTACTTTAAACTCACGCTTTTGGATTCTTTTATCATGCCATCTTTTGACTTTTTCTTTAAACAACTTGGCATTTTCATAAGCTTGGGTTCTCCATTCATCAAATGAGCTAATATCAAATGACCTCTTTTCACCAGCAAGTTTGAAGTCATAGTTAAGTTCTTCGATTTCCCAATATGCTTTATGTTCTAATTCAAGACACAAATGAGAAGCTTTTCCATAATCCATAAGGAGACATACCCATGGGATTTTTATATGCTTTTCTATAAGCCCAAAGTGCAACATCTAATTTCTTAGACCAATTCTTCCTAGACCTATTGACAGTCTTTTGCAAGATTAATTTTATTTCTCTATTGCTAATTTCAACTTGACCACTAGACTGAGGATGATAAGGTGATGCAATTCTATGGTTAACATCATACTTGCAAGCATTTTACGGAAAGCACCATGAATAAAGTGTGTACCACCATCATTCATTAAGTATCTAGGGACTCCAAACCTTGGGAAAATAACTTCCTTAAGCATTTTAATGGAGGTGTTGTGATCAACACTACTGGTTGGAATAGCTTCTACCCATTTAGTAACGTAATCAACAGCAACCAAAATATGTGTATACCCATTAGAGGAAGGAAAAGGTCCCATGTAATCAAATCCCCAAACATCAAATGGTTCAACAGCAAGTGAATAATTCATAGGCATTTCTTGACGCTTACCGATATTACCTATTATTTGGCATTCATCACAAGATAAGATGAACTTACGGGCATCCTTGAAGTGTGTAGGCCAATAAAATATAGATTGCAATACCGTGTGCGCAGTTCTATCTCCAGCATGATGCCCTCCATAAGCTTCGGAGTAACATTTATGTAGGATTTGTCCCTGCATGCTCAGGTACACAACGTCTAATAATACCATCTACTACTTCTTTATAAAGATGTGGGTCATCCCAAAAGTAGTGTCTTAAATCATAGAAGAATTTTTTTCTTTTGTTGATATGTAAAACTAGGTGGTAAATATTTAGCAACAATGTAATTAGCATAGTCAGCATACCAAGGGGTGTTGTGAGCAACATTTATTGCAGCTAACTGCTCATCAGGAAAACTATCATCAATAGGTAGTGGGTCATCAGGCACATTTTCAAGTCTAGACAAGTCATCAACTACGGGGTTCTCAGCTCCTTTTGTACCAGTGATATGTAAATCAAATTCTTGTAGCAAGAGAACCCAACGAATAAGTCTAGGTTTAGCATCTTTTTTTTCCATAAGATATTTAATAGCAGCATGATTGGTGTGAACAATTACTTTTGAATCAACAATGTAAGATCTAAATTTATCACAAGCAAACACCACTTCTAAGAATTATTTTTCAGTAGTAGCATAATTTCATTGAGCACTATCTAGAGTTTTACTAGCATAATGAATAGCATTTAGTTTCTTATCAACTCTTTGTCCTAGAACAACACCAACAACATAATCGCTAGCATCACACATAATTTCAAAAGGCAAGTTCCAATCAGGTGGTTGAACAATAGGTGAAGAAATTAAGACTTTCTGGAGTGTTTCAAAGGCTTCTTTACAATCATCAGCAAAAACAAAAGGAATGTCCTTTTGCAAAAGATTTGCAAGAGGCAAAGAAATTTTAGAGAAGTCTTTGATAAATCTCCTATAGAAACCAGCATGACCTAAGAAACTACGAATACCTTTGATATCTTTAGGACATGTCATTTTCTCAATTGCATCAACTTTAGCTTTGTCCACTTCAATACCTCTTTTAGAAATTTTATGACCCAAGACAATGCCTTCATTAACCATAAAGTGGCACTTTTCCCAATTCAAGACAAGATTTGTTTGTTCACATCTCTGCCAAACTTGATCAAGATTTCTTAAACAATCATCAAAATACTTCCCATAAACAGAGAAAGCGTCCATGAAAACCTCAACAATGTTTTCACAAAAGTTAGAGAATATAGCAGTCATACATCTTTGAAAGGTAGCAGGTGCGTTGCATAAACCAAAAGGCATACATCTATAAGCATAAGTTCTGAAGGGACAAGTAAAAGTGGTCTTTTCTTGATCAGGTTGAGAAATAGGTATTTGTGAAAAACCAGAATATCCATCAAGGAAGAAAAAGTGTGTGTTCTTAGAAAATCTTTCTAGCATTTGATCAATAAATGGTAGAGGGCAATGATATTTTCTAGTTTCTTTGTTTAATTTTCTAAAACCAATTACCATTCTATCACCTATAACAATTCTTTGTGGAATAATTTCATTATTATCATTAGGAACAACATTAATGCCTCCTTTTTTAGGGACACAATGAACATGACTTACCCATCTTCTATCAGCTATAGGATAGTTTATACCTGCTTCCAGAAGTTTTAAAATATCTGTTCTTACCACTTCCTTCATTTTTGGATTCAACCGACGTTGGTGATCAACAACGGGTTTAGCATCAGGTTCCATATTAATTTTTTGTTGACATAAGTGGGACTAATGCCCTTTAAATCATCAAGAGTAAACCCAATTGCAGCTTAGTGCTTCCTTAGAACTTTCAATAATCTTTCTTCTTCATGTTCTGAAAGGTTAGCACTAATAATAACAGGATATATCTTCTTTATATCAAGATAAGCATATTTCAAAGTGTTTGGCAATGGTTTTAATTCAAACACAGGATCACCTTTAGGTGGAGGAGGACCTCCTAGAGTTTCAATAGGCAAATTGTGTTTAAGCAAAGGACGTTTTTGAAACAAAATCTTATCTATTTCATTTCTTTCATGCATATGTAAATCATTTTCATGGTGTAGCAAATATTTTTCTAGTGGATCAGTAGGAGGCACAACAATAGAAGCAAGACCAACTAATTCATCCTTCCTAGGCAATTCTTTTTCATGAAGTTTTCTACTAAACTTGGAAAAATTAAACTCATGAGACTCATCACCAAAACTAACACCGACAGTTTGTTTCTCACAGTCTATTCTAGCATTAACGGTGTTCAAGAAAGGTCTATCAATGATAATGGGACAGAAGTCATCTCGTGGGGAACCGAGAACAAGAAAATCAGTAGGGTATTTTATTTTCCCACACAAGATCACTTCAACATCTCTAACAATACCAATTGGTGATATAGTGTCTCCATTAGCAAGTTTGATAGGAACATCTATGTCTTCTATCTTTGCGGGTGCTATGTCATTCATAATTTCTTGATATAAGGAATAAGGAATAGCACTCACGCTAGCACCTATGTCACATAAACCATGGTAACAGTAATCTCCTATTTTAACTGAGACAACGGGCATGCCAACAACAGGTCTGTGTTTATCCTTTTTATCAGGTTTGACAATTCTAGAAGCTTCTTCACAAAAGTAAATAACGTGCCCATCTACATCTTCTTCCAAGAGATCTTTAACCATAGCAATACTAGGTTCTACTTTAATTTGTTCATGAGGTTTAGGTGTTCTAATATAGCTTTTGTTCACCATAGTTGAAACTTTAGCATGTTCCTTTATCCTAACAAGGAAAGGTGGTTTCTCAATATAAGCAGTAGGAACAACTGGATCTACATTATGAATTATAGTTTCTTCTTTAACTAGTACTGGTTCTTTAATTTCTTCTTTAATAGGTGGCTAATATTTAAACCACTTCTCTTTGGGGAGATCAACATGAGTAGCAAATGATTCACAAAAGGAAGCTACTATCTCAGAGTCAAGTCCATATTTAGTGCTAAACTTTTGAAAAGCATCGGTATTCATAAAAGATTTAACACAATCATACTTAAGTTTAATACCTAACTCTTTACCTTCTCGAGTTCCCAACCTTCAGAGTTGCGTTTAATTCTTTCCAAAAGATCCCACCGGAATTCAATAGTCTTCTTCATAAAATAACCATCACAAGAAGTATCAAGCTTGGTTTGATCATTACGAGAAAGCCGAGCATAAAAATTCTGGATAATAATTTCTCTTGAGAGCTCATGATTGGGGCATGAATTTAACATATACTTCAGCGTCCCCCAAGCTAGAGAGATACTTTCTGCTTCACAACGCAAAAAAATTATATATAATTCCGATCACGATGAACTAGATGCATAGGATAATTCTTTTGATGGAACTCCAACTTCAACCGATTCCAAGTCCAGGATCCAATATCATCGCATAGCCTATACCATGCCAATGCTTTTCGCCTTCAAAGATAAAGGGAAAACCTTCCTCACAACTTCATCTCCGGGTAAACCTGCAAGCTTGAACAATCCATAAATTTGTTCTACATATATCAAGTGCATATCCGGATGTTCGGTTCCGTCACCTGCATAAGGATTAGCTAGCAGTTGTTCTACCATACCCGAAGGAATTTCATATTCAATATTTTCAGTAGGTGTAGTTGGTTGAGGGGTAACTAATTGTGGTTCCAGTCGAGGTGAAGATATCCTAAACAAACCCCTCAAAGGCTTGTTTTCCATAGTAACAAGTGACGATAAATTTCAGCACACTATATAAATGTTTCCTTACCAATTTCCACTTACCTAAGGCGCTTCACTCCCCGGCAACGGCGCCAGAAAATCGCCTTGATGACGCACAAGTATAGGGGATCAATTGTATCTCTTTTCGATAAGTAAGAGTGTCGAACCCAACGAGGAGCAGAAGGAAATGGCAAGTGGTTTTCAGCAAGGTAATGTCTGCAAGTGCTGAAATTGTAAGTAGCAGAGTAGTTAGATAGCAAGATAATTTGTAATGAGCAAGTAACGATAATAGTAGCAAAAGTGCAGCAAGGTAGCCCAATCCTTTTGATGCAAAGGACAGGCCAAAACGGTTTCTTATGATAAGCAAAGCGTTCTTGAGGGTACACGGGATTTTCATCTAGTCACTTTCAACATGTTGGTTTGATTGTGTTCGCTACATTGATAATTTGATATGTGGGTGGACCGGTGCTTAGGTGTTGTTCTTACTTTAACAAACCTCCTACTTATCATTGACCCCCCCCCCCCCCCGCAAGCATCCACAAACTACGAGAAAGGTACTAAGAATAAATTCTAACCATAGCATTAAACTTTTGGATCCTATCGGTCCCTTACGGAATAGCGCATAAACTGGGGTTTAAGCTTCTGTCACTCTCGCAACCCATCATCTAATTGCTACTCCACGGTGCATTCCCTTAGGCCCAAATATGGTGAAGTGCCATGTAGTCGATGTTCACATGACACCACTAAGGGAATCACAACATACATACTATCAAAATATCAAACACATATCAAGTTCACATGATTACTTGCAACATGATTTCTCCCATGACCTCAAGAACAAAAGTAACTACTCACAAATAATAATCATTCTCAAGATCAGAGGGGTATTAAATAGCATATTGGATCTGAACAGATAATCTTCCACCAAATAAACCATATAGTAATCAACTACAAGATGTAATCAACACTACTAGTCACTCACAAGCACCAATCTATAGTTCCGATAACAAGATTGAACACAAGAGATGAACTTGGGTTTGAGATGAGATGGTGCTGTTGAAGATGTTGATGGAGATTGCCCTCCCCAAGATGGGAGAGTTGTTGGTGATGATGATGACGATGATTTCCCACTCTGGGAGGGAAGTTTCCCCGGTGGAATCGCTCCGCCGAAGGGCAAAAGTGCTCCGGCCCAAGTTCCGCCTCGAGACGGCGACGCACCATCCCGAAAGTCCTCTCCCTATTTTTTCTAGGTCAAAATGACTTATATACCAGAAGATGGGCACCGGAGGTGGCCCTGGGTGGGCACAACCCACCAGGGCGCGTCTGGGCTCCCTGGCGCGCCTAGGTGGGTTGTGCCCACCTGGTGGAGCCCCTCTGGTACTTATTTGCTCCAATATACTTCATATAGTCCAGAAAAAATTCTCCGTGAAGTTTCAGCCTATTTGGAGTTGTGTAGAATAGGTAGCCTGATGTAGCTTTTCCAGGTCCAGATTTCAACAGCCGAAATTCTCCCTCTTTGTGTATACCTTGCATATTACGAGAGAAGCATTAAAATTACTCGAAAAGGCATTATTATGGATAAAAACATCATAAATAACAGTAAGAAAACATGATGCAAAATGGACGTATCAAAGACCCCTTTTTATAGGCCTCTCCAAATCCAACTGTTATGCACACAACCCGTGCACAAGCAGTAGTAGCGCTCGGGCGAGCGGTACTTCTGCCGGCACGGAAGATTCAGCCGAAATGAGCACCTGAGAAAAACAAGGAGGCGGTAGTGCTGCCGAAGTGGTACTACCGCTCCCGCTAGCAGTACTACTACCCACCACTGCCGCTCAACGTCCGCGCAGAGGAAAGCCGAATCTAGAAACTAAAATATAAGCAGAGGTACCTGCAGTAGTAGAAGGCCGGAAGTACCGCGCAAGCGGTACTACGACGCACTACTACCACTTGACTACCGCTTATCCAGAAACTGAAAATAAGCGGTAGTGCCCACAACACTGGAACCGCTGAAATACCGCGCAAGCGGTACTACCGCTGCCAGGGCGGTACTACTGCTAAAGAGCAACAAAAAGGCCTAAGCAAAACAGATGGATGAATGAACGCCTGAACTTCCATAACTTCAGCAAATGAGCTCCGAATTAAGCAAACTCAAGCTTGTTGGATAGATGACGACGAGTACTATCAAAAAATGCCAAAGGTATAGAGATTTGAAACCTCTACGAATGAAGAACCGGTAAAAATCCAAAGATCGAAAACATCATAGAAGATACATGTGAACTCCGTTTTTAGTGAACTCAAGCTTGTCATGAAGATGACCATAAGCTCTAAAACTCACAAAGACAAACACCAAACAAGAACCAAGAAACTTGATGCAAGGATGCAATGGTTTGAGCTCTCTACGAACGATACGATCCAGCTACTTACTTGAGAGCCCCCCTTGATAGTACGGCAATCGATCCTATAACCCAGTCTCCCAACTACCACCATGAGACTGGTAAAATAGAAAACCTATCATGGGCAAACCTTTGCCTTGCACAACGTCCACTTGAGCTAGATGATGAAAATCTTGACTTCCTCAAGTTGGACCTCCTTTCTTGATTGTGTTGGCTTGATGAAGACTAGTTAATTGCTCCCCCATACTCCACTATGGGTGAGCCACTCTTTGGCACATCTTCACAAGTCCATTTCCACCACAATGGATGGCAAGATTCAAGAAATTGGTCTCTTCGTGATGCACCACTTGAACTTGCACACCACAATCTTGATGACGATCACTTGATGTCATCCTCCATGGGTTGTATGAGGTCTTCATCTTGACGCATGCCCATGGAAACATACCTAACACCATGCAAAACTCTCACATAGACCACGGGTTAGTACATGATACGTCCATTTTGCATCATACTTTTATATCGATATTTATTACATTATGGGTTGTTATTACACATCATGTCACAATACTTATGCCTATTCTATCTTATTTTACAAGGTTTACATAAAGAGGGAGAATGCCGGCAGCTAGGATTCTGGGCTGGAAAAGGAGCAAATATTAGAGACCTATTCTGCACAGCTCCAAAAGTCCTGAAACTTCATGGAAGTTGTTTTCAGAATATATAAAAAATATTGAGCGCAAGAAATTCACCAGGGGGCCACACCCTGCCCATGAGGGTGGGCGGCACGCCCTACCCCCTAGGCGCGCTCCCCTACCTCGTGGGCCCCCTGGTGGCCCTCCGATGACCATCTTCTGCAATATGGAGTCTTTCGATGAGGAAAAAAATCATAAGCCATCTTTCCGGACAAGACTCCACCGCCACGAGGTGGAACCTTGGTGGAACCAATCTAGGGCTCTGGTGGAGCTGTTCTACCGGGGAAACTTCCCTCCGGGAGGGGGAAATCATCGCCATCGTCATCACCAACGCTCCTCTCATCAGGAGAGGGCAATCTCCATCAACATCTTCACCAGCACCATCCCCTCTCAAAACCCTAGTTCATCTCTTGTATTCAATTCTTGTCTCCAAGTCCGGGATTGGTACCTGTGGGTTGTAGTAGTGTTGATTACTCCTTGTAGTTGATTCTAGTTGGTTTATTTGGTGGAAGATCATATGTTCAGATCCTATATGCATATTAATACCTGTCGGTGTCAAAACCGGCGGATCTCGGGCAGGGGGTCCCGAACTGTGCGTCTAAGGCGGATGGCAACAGGAGGCAGGGACATGATGTTTACCTAGGTTCAGGCCCTCTTGATGGAGGTAATACCCTATGTCCTGCTCGATTGTTCTTTATGATATGAGTATTACAAGAGTTGATCTACCACGAGATCATAGAGGCTAAACCCTAGAAGCTAGCATATGGTATGATTGTCCGTTGTCCTATGGACTAAACCCTCCGGTTAAAATAGACACCGGAGGGGGCTAGGGTTACACAGAGTGGGTTACAAGGGAGGAGATCTACATATCCGTATTTCCTAGCTTGCCTTCCACGCCAAGGAGAGTCCCATCCGGACATGGGATGAAGTCTTCAATCTTGTATCTTCATAGTCCAACAGTCCGGCCAAAGGATATAGTCCGGCTGTCCGGAGACCCCCTAATCCAGGACTCCCTCAGTAGCCCCTGAACCAGGCTTCATTGACGATGAGCCCGGCACGCAGATTTTGTCTTCGGCATTGCAAGGCAGGTTCCTCCTCCGAATACTCCACAGAAGATTTTGAACACAAGGATAGCGTCTGGCTCTGCAAAACAAGTTCCACATACTACCATAGAGAGAATAATATTTCCACAAATCCAATCTGCTGACACGTTTGACAGCACGACATCACGTCATGGCCCGGTCATTATTTGAACCATTTTTCTCAACCAGCACCGCACATAACGCAGGGCGGTTTTCTTGACACGTCTTGTCAAAGCAGAGATCGTATTCCCCTTATTATGGGATTATCATCAATACGGACATGGGTAACCCAAGCGCGCCATCAATTACGGCGCTTGGGGAATAAACAATTTTACCAGGTAAGTGGGGAGGCGCATCGCCTCCTCCGCCCTTATAAAGGGACAAAGATTCACCCATTTTTACCCACGCCTTCTTCCCTCTTGCTTATCCATTCTCGCGCACTCGAGCTCCAGCGCCCAAGTTCGCGTCTTTCTCCTCAAACCACTCTAATCATGTCAGGAGCGGGAGGCAAGTGTATGGTCTCCACCATCACGGAGGAGAACGTCGCAAAGCTACCGGAGGCCGGATATCTGGCCGCGGATATCGCGCACCGGCTGCCCGATGCGGGGCATATCGTTACTATGCCCGCACTCCATGAGAGGGTAGTTTTCCTCACCCACTTTGTCCGCGGACTGAGATTTCCACTTCACCCATTTGTCTGTGGGCTCATGTTCTTCTACGGGGTGGACTTTCATGATCTGGCCCCCAACTTCATCCTCAACATCTCGGCGTTTATCGTCGTGTGCGAGGCCTTCCTCCACATTAGGCCCCACTTCAGCTTGTGGCTAAAGACCTTCAATGTTAAACCGAAGGTGGTGGTCAGCCAGCAAGCAGAATGCAGAGGCACCATGGTGGGCAAAAATGCCTAACGTCACCTGGCTCGAAGGCTCCTATGTGGAGACCATAAAGGGGTGGCAATCGGGGTGGTTCTACACCACCGAGCCACGTGACACCAACTGGGTGGCGGCCCACGAATTTCGATCCGGAATCCCCACACGGCTCACCTCCTGGAAAGAGAAGGGCCTGTCCTGGGGTTCCTCGGTAGAGCTGACTGGACTCCAGACCTGCATCAAGAACATGATGAGCAAGAAAATCAAGCTCGTCAACATGGTCCATGTCATGCTCTTCCGCCGGATTCTCTCGTGTCAACAACGGGTATTCAACCTGTGGGAGTTCGACCCGGCCAAGCACCAGTCGATGCGAGAGCTCTTCGACATGATGCATAAGGACGTTTGGACGGTGCTGTTCAAGGGCGCCGAGGTACCTCCTCCCCTTACCGAAGACCGCGGACTCAGCGCAAAGCGCCAAGCCAATCCGGTAAGTTTTCATCTCATAGGATATCTATTTGTCCCAGTTTAATCATGTGCGGGATCTAAGCTTTCCATGCCTTTCACAGGAATGGGTGAAGACAGCGGAGAAGATCGATTGCCCCGCCCCCAGCCTGAAGATCCTACAGATGGTCTCCTAACGGAGATGCTGGTTCCGGCACCTTATGAGGTGCTGGTGAAGAAGGCCAAGAAGAAGGCCGCAGGGACCCGAAAGGGTCTCCGGTGCAAGGTTGTATCGGACTCATCGTCCGATAACTCCGACATGCCCTCCTCCCATGAAAACAAGGAGGAGGAAGAGGAAAGTTATCCCCCCAGCTGGGGGAGACAAGAAAAGGAAGGCCACCCCAGCTTGGGAGGCTGAAGGGTCCAAGAAGGGAAGGACCCTCCTTCCGGACTGCTCCACGACGGTCGCCCACAGCGACGACGAGTGGTTTCCCAGGGACAAGCCCCTAGCGAAGTCATAAGTATCCGGATATCATAGTAATTCATAGTATGTTTTATTGTGATGTTTCTCATTACGCCGCACATGATTATGCAGTCCGTCCTGAACTCATCTCGACGTTGATTCATCGGACGATTCATTGGACTCGTCGGATATGAATAGTGATTCACTTCCGACCGCCTCCACCCCTTGCCCTACGGACAACGTCGAGGTGTTGTGCCGAAAGGCACCGAGCCGAGGGGAGGTAGTCCTGGGGGTGCCTCGAGGCAACCTTCCGGACCCTGGCCGCAAAGGGAGCAAGACTCCCACGGGCTCCAAGTTTGGCCCCCAGCCGAATACTGCCCCGGAACCTTCGGTGGTTCCAGACTCCGGCAGGCGATCCCCCGTTAAGGAGGGCAAGCCGCCCGTGCCGGTGTCCTCTATCCATCCAGAGGCACCGGATAACTTGCTGGAAGTGCTTTGCGGCGCTTCCATCGACAAAGAGCACCGCACTATCATGAGTGCGGTGATCGAGAAAGTGCAGTCCGCCAAAAACGGACAGGCCGAAGCTTGCGTCAGCCTAGGCTTTGAGGTAAGCAACCAAAATATAAGAAAATATTACCGCATGGACAATAACCCCTGATGCTCTGTTCGGCGTTCGCGAAGAAAGGCCGAATAGAGGATCAAATGATAACTCAGGAGTCTAATCAGAATATGTCTATTTGTACGTGCAGGCTTCACTGCTGGCCGCTGCCGCACGTACTGCGGAGGTCTCTGCACTGAAGTAGGACCTGGAGCTGTCCGAGGACGAGCTCGGCCTTACCAAGAGGCAGCTCGAGGAGAGAAAAGGTAAGCAATACCTTGTCTATATATAAAAAGGAAGTTCTGGTGTAAAGTAATAGGATCATCATGAATTTGCCAGGGGCCACGACCGAAGTGGCGACCCTGAAGAAGGCACTGTCCGAGGCCAAAGACAAAGCGGCCAAGGAGCGCATTGAGCGGGAGAAGCAAGAAGCCCGAGTAGGCGAGGTTCAGCAAGAGCTCGAGGCTCTCGCCAAAAAACACGAGTCCTTGGAGCTTGACTCTAAGACGCGAGAGTCCGAGCTCGCGCATGCGCTTGAAAGTGCCCGGAGCGCCAAGGCTGAAGCCCACAAGGCCCTCCAGGAGATTGATGCGATGAAGAAGATAGCAGCGGGTAAGGCATTCATTATGCAAAGCAAGCATGTGGAAGAAACTTTCCTTTTACTTACCCGAGTTCGGAGCTCTCCAGGAGCGTTCCCAGATCTTCCCCGCAGTGTACTGGATGCCGCGGAGTTCTACCGAGCTCAGGAGGGGAGCTCGATGGAAAAGTTGTTCTGGTCTCAGTATACTGGTACCGAACACCCAATGCCCTTGAGCGACCAGCTGAAGCAATTGGCCGAGCTTCACAAGGCGGCCAAACAGGCCATGAGGGGCCTTATAGTCCGGATGTGGCCTGGCGAGCCCCTGTCCGGCAACTACTTCGGTCTAGTGAGGCGGCTTGTGGATGCCTGCCCACGGCTTGAAGTCATAAAGCGGTCCGTCTGCATCGAGGGTGCGCACAGGGCTTTTGCCCGGGCGAAGGTGCACTGGGCGAAGCTGGACGCCGTGAATCTGGTGAAGGAGGGGCCGCCGGAGGGCAAGGAGCATCGCTGCCCCGAGATGTGTTATGAGAGTGTCCTGAAGGGTTCCCGCCTTGTGGCAGATGAATGTGCCAGTGATGTAATTTTTGAATGAACATGCTCATGTGATCCTGTAATGTGAAACAAGTTCATCTGCGCTATGCAACACTTTTTTTAATTTAAATTATTACCTTCTGTGCGGCCGTTTAGAAAATCTGAGAGTTGGCCAGTCGTCGGCTTCTGCCCCCATGTAACTAGTATTGAGGTGTTCGGGATAAACCTGAGCACTCTTTACCCCAATTTTGGGTCCTTCAAGGGAGGTGTTCAGCACAACGAACCAGGCAATCGGACTATATGGCTTTATCACTCTCACTTAGCCATAGAAGTCTACAATTTTAAATTTCGGCGAAGCCCCTAGTATTCGGAAGGCCGAATTGAGGCGCGATACACACCTAAGCCGGGCAAGGCCGACTCCTCGCCCGAAGCGGAAAAAGTCTTTAAGGACTTGAGACCTCTCGAACAGCGACCAGTCTCTCGCCTTATCATGACAGTCAGTTTTCGGCTTTCTCTACTGAGGTGCTCGTTCGGAAGAACCGGGACACAATCGCAGTAGTTCTCCCACCGCTACCTGAGATGATATAGCGGAATGTAAGGTACCAAAGCATGGGAGCCGGGCAAACCCAACTATTGACCCAAGACATGATTCGGAGCTGATGCATATAATGCTACAAGTTCGGGGTGCCGCACTGTCGAAAGTGTTCGGACATCTCGCGATGTATTATGGGGTAAACGAAAGCCCCTGGCGTACTGACCGTACCCGAATATACGGGTGCGGTTTGTCGTAAATGGACATATAAGAAAAAAGGGGATGAATAATGCAATAATTGACTAATGCTATGCAATGTTATTTAAATAATATGTTTGATAACCCACAAGTATAGGGGATCGCAATAGTTTTCGAGGGTAAAGTATTCAACCCAAATTTATTGATTCGACACAAGGGGAGCCAAAGAATACTCTCAAGTATTAGCAGCTGAGTTGTCAATTCAACCACACCTGGAAACTTAATATCTGCAGCAAAGTGTTTAGTAGCAAGGTAATATGATAGTAGTGATAACGGTAACAAAAGGTAACGGTAGTAAAAGCAATGTTTTTGGTATTTTGTAGTGATGATAGCAATAGCAACGGGAAAGTAAATAAGTGAAGAACAATATATGGAAAGCTCGTAGGCAATGGATCAGTGATGGAGAATTATGCCGGATGCGGTTCATCATGTAACATTCATAACCTAGGGTGACACAGAACTAGCTCCAGTTCATTGATATAATGTAGGCATGTATTCCGAATATAGTCATACATGCTTATGGAAAAGAACTTGCATAACATCTTTTGTCCTACCCTCTCGTGGCAGCGGGGTCCTTACGGAAACTAAGGGATATTAAGGCCTCCTTTTAATAGAGAACCGGAATAAAGCATTAACACATAGTGAATACATGAACTCCTCAAACTACGGCCATCACCGGTAAGTATTCCAATTATTCTCACTTCGGGGTTAATGGATCATAACACATAATAGGTGACTATAGACTTGCAACATAGGATCAAGAACACTCATATATTGATGAAAACATAATAGGTTCATATCTGAAATCATGGCACTCGGGCCCTAGTGACAAGCATTAAGCATAGCAAAGTCATAGCAACATCAATCTAAGAACATAGTGGACACTAGGGATCAAACCCTAACAAAACTAACTCGATTACATGATAGATCCCATCCAACCCATCACCGTCCAGCAAGCCTACGATGGAATTACTCACGCACAGCGGTGAGCATCATGAAATTCGTGATGGAGGATGGTTGATGATGACGATGGTGACGGATTCCCCTCTCCGGAGCCTCGAACGGACTCCATATCAGCCCTCCCAAGAGGTTTTAGGGCTTGGCGGCGGCTCCGTATCATAAAACGCGATGATTTCTTCTCTCTGATTTTTTTTCTCCCCGAAACTCAATATATTGAGTTGGAGTTGGAGTCGGAGAGGCAACAGGGGGCCCACGAGGTAGGGGGCACGTCCTAGGGGGGCAGGCGCGCCCCCACCCTCGTGGAAAGGTGGTGGGCCCCCTGGCCTTCATCTTTGGCAGGTATTTTTCTTATTTTCTGAAAAGTGGCTCCGTGAAGTTTCAGGTCATTCCGAGAACGTTTGCTCCTGCACATAAATAACACCATGGTAATTCTGCTGAAAACAGCATCAGTCCGGGTTAGTTCCATTCAAATCATGCAAGTTAGAGTCCAAAACAAGGGCAAAAAGTGTTTGGAAAAGTAGATACATTGGAGACGTATCAACGTCGAATCGTACTGGTACAAGTAGTGCAATAAGCAGAAAGTAGGACTATTCGAAATGTCCTACCCAAGGGCAGGCTGCATATGGATAGTAGAAAGCGGGTATATCAATTATTATTAGAGACCACCTGGGGGTTCCCATGTACATCTGAGCTTCTTGCCGCCTTGGTTGTTCCTTCCCGTAATGTGTCCGGCAATTGTACTACCGGAAAGGGCTTCCAGAGAGTTAGGTCCTAAAAGAGAAAAAAAATGATAAAGGTATACAACCCCTAGGGCGGTTAAGCCGCATTGCGGGACGTGCCCTGATCGTGCCCCCGCCTATGTCCATGGTATTTTCAGTGTGTAATTATGTATGCGCGACACGGATTTCGTCGCTTGACCGGGAATGGGACGGGGGCCGAATTGCTAGGCGAGCTCTGCGCGTGCCAGGCAATCCTGTTGCAGCTTACTCTGGACTCGCTTGAAGGTGTCCGGGGGCTGTATCGCCGAATTAGTGGTTTGCCTTAAAAGGCTGCTTTGTGCTTCTGCTGCGAGGGCGCGGTGTGCTCCTCCGTGCGGAGCGAGCGTTCTGTGTTTCCGTTCATTGTTATGACCCCCCTAGGTCCTGGCATCTTGAGCTTGAGGTATGCGTAATGCGGTACTGCATTGAATTTTGCAAATGCGGTTCGCCCGAGCAGTGCATGATAGCCACTGCGAAACGGGACGATATCGAAGATTAACTCCTCGCTTCAGAAGTTGTCCGATGATCCGAAGACCACTTCTAGTGTTATTGAGCCCGTGCAATGGGCCTCTACACCTGGGATGACGCCCTTAAAGGTGGTTTTGGTGGGTTTGATCCCCAAGGGATCGATACCCAATTTTCGCACTGTATCTTGATAGAGCAAATTCAAGCTTCTGCCGCCGTCCATAAGGACTCGAGTGAGGTGAAATCTGTCGATGATGGGGTCTAGGACCAGTGCGGCGGATCCGCCATGACGGATAGTAGTGGGGTGGTCCCTGCGATCAAAGGTGATCGGACAAGCGGACCATGGGTTGAACTTTGGGGCGACGGGCTCCATCACATAGACGTCCCTCAGTGCACGCTTCCACTCCCTCTTGGGAATGTGGGTTGCGTATATCATGTTCACCGTCTTCACTTGTGGGGGGAACCCCTTCTGTCCTCCCGTGTTCGGCGGCCGGGGCTCCTCCTCGTCATCACTATGCAGCCCCTTGTCCTTGCTTTCGGCATTTAACTTGTCGGCCTGCTTGAACACCCAGCATTCTCTATTGGTGTGATTGGCTGGCTTGTCGGGGGTGCCGTGGATTTGACACGAACAATCCAGTATGCGATCCAAACTGGACGGAGCCGGAGTACTTCTTTTAAATGGCTTTTTCCGCTGACCGGATCTAGAGCCTATGAATCCGGCATTGACTGCCGTATCATCGGTGTTATCACCGTTGTTGCGGCGCTTTGGTCTGTTATAATGTGGTCTGCCGTTGGCATCTTTGGTATCCGAAGTGCCTGGATTCCTTGATGTGTTGTTGCTGCGAGCCAGCCAGCTATCCTGTAACATCCCAAAATTCTAAATTTTGGAATGTTATAATAATTAAAATATATTTGATTGATTGATGAGTGATTAATTGAGTGAAATTTATTAGAATTTTAAACTTTTGAAGTTTTGTTGAGAGGGAATAAAAAGGACTTTCCAAAAAAAGTTTCCGTTTGAAAATATTTGAATTTGGAAATATTTCAAACTTCATGCCACTCAATGATCCTGATGATTCCCTCAATGAAAGAGAGTGGGAAGTAAATAAAAATTTCATTTTTAAGTTGTCATTTAATTTTTGTTTTGTTTTTAAATCAAAGTGGCATTTGAGTTTTATTCAAAAACTTTTCTGACAAAGAACACTTGAACAAAAGTGTTGAGAGGGAGTAAGATGACACCCCAAAAATGTTGGAATAAATTTTCCATAGAGTTTTGAAAGTCATTTTGATTTTTGTTTGAATTTTAAAAAAATGACTCTTCAAAAATTATATTATTTGCCCCTGGAAAATATCCAATTAAATTGGGCTTATTTTTCTGATCATTTTGATATATAATACTCCTATATTTTGTTCTCATTTTATTTTCTAAAATGATTTTTCTTCGCAGGTTATTCCAAAAAAGGGAAGTTCCTTTTTTTGGGGGCCAAATCCGGCCCGATCCGAACCGAATCATCTCCTTCCTCCAGTCAAGATACTCACGATCTACAGCCACCGCCGGAGCATCGCCGGAATCGCGGGATTCGCGAAATCCCTCGCCCCCTCCTCCAAGACGACCTCCCCCCCTATAAATAGCCACCTCGCGCATCCATTCCTCCACTTAGTCCCTCCTCTCCTCGCCCCACGTCGCCGAGCCGCCTCGCCGGAGTTCGCCGCCGCCGCCGCCGCCATTTGCTCCGCCCCACCCACCGCCGGCCCTCCCCGCCACCCACCGCCGCCACCAGCTGCTCCGCCCCGCTCCGCCACCCCCGCCCGTCCCCTCGCCTCGCCCGGAGGACCACCGGAGCCACTCCGCCCGAGCCCCACGCCAGAACAGCTATAGTAATCCCGACCTGCCTTTTTTTCGTTCTGTTTTTAAAACAGAATAGTTTCAATCTTGTAAACTCCGCAGTTAATTATCTACGAGGTATTTTTGAGTGATTCCAACTGCCTTGGATCACAAATTTTATGAAGTTTCTGTTAGTTCAATTGTATTTCATATTTGAGCAGTTTAAATTTGTGTTTGTATGAATTTTCTCAAATCACTAGATTTGAGCTATTTTGAGTTAGGAATATTATTTTTGACCGATTCTTTTGGCTACTGGTTACTTATTAGACTAGCTACGCAGTAGTGTTTAGTTTGCATGTTAGTGAGTTAGTTAGATTAGCCTTTTATTTAAACAGTATTGTTTACTCTGTTTTAGTACTGTTTGTAGTTTAATTATTATTAATGAGTTTTAATTAGCTTCTTTTGCTAGTTTTTGCCGAAATTTTTATTATTGATAATTAATATTCCAGTAATTCTGAAACTAAGAAAGAGTAATGAGAAATTCGAAAAATAGGAAGGACGCTAGGAATAATAACATCCAGGGCTGGACGCCAATACCAACAATGTCCAAAGCTGGACGCTCTTAAAAACAACGTCCACTGTGTTTGGTTCGACCAGACCCTGTCCGGCTATCTCCGGCCTTCGACTTGTACCCTCAGCAACTTCCACAGGACCAAAGCTAGACTCTGCCACCTCTAGCCCGCCGAAAATGGCACTCTACCAACGCACCACCCTCATTTCGCTCCTTGTTATCCCTCTTTGCCAATTCCCATCGTTGTGCCTCGCTCGCAATGGTGATCCGCTAAACCCCCGTTGCTGCCGGGGCCATGGCTGTCCATCTCCGACAGCCATATCCTCCTCAGCAAGGACCACCCCGACCTCTTCCCTGTTACTCTCCGAGCCATCTCTAGCAACACTAACTACTAACATGTCAGCGTGCGCCCTCTCTCCACCCTTTTCGCTCTCCTACACTAGGCATGCGTAACCGTGTGAGTGGATGCGTTGTGAATTTGTGCGTGAATATCTGTGCATGTTGGCATGAACTCGAGTTGTTTTCTACCGAAAAAGGCTCACACCCCGCTTTATAGATAATGCAACGATCATACAACTCGACACCACACCATATACACCCGAGACAGGATATAACAATGCAAAATAACAGCGACACCACCACAACCCACTCCAAGATCACAACAAGAATACAAAGAGTGTCCTGCAATAAGCGGTTGGAGTACTCCACCATGACAGAGGTGTCACAAAGAGACGACATTGCACCCGATGAATCATGGACTCCAAGACAGTGCCTTCAGGAAGGGCACCACACCGGAGCACGGCTACCGCCAATTCAAAAAAATCATGGGTTTCATGAGCAAAACGAAGGAGGAGAGTAGCCGCAAGGCCGCCTTCACGGAGGTAACCACGTCTACAGTTGCCGCTGCCATTGGCCTGGTGCAAGCCAAACAAGGATTACCCTATCGCACGCACTCTCCGTCTCTGAGACCACTATTGGTCGTTGAACACCGGACACCATGCCGCCCGGACGCCCATGGCAGGGGTAGCTGCCCGCAGCCAGCTCCACCCATGACCCACACCGCCGCACCTAGCAACCTGTGCCGATCGCAGCCTGCGCTGCCCGTGCCACCATGCCGCCTGTCACACCACTGCCACAACACCATCTGTAACCGCTTCGGCGCACCAGCACGCCCGTTTTCCAATGCAGTGTCCATGCCTGCTCGATCTGGCCCAGGACTGACCTCCTGTGCATGGAAGACAAAACTTCCTCGTTGCCTCCTACGCCGACCGGGCTTCGCCCGACCACGCCCTTTGTCAACGATTAGGGAGGAGGGAGAGTGGGAGGGGGAACCCCGACGACGGTGGCTAGGGTTACCCTCGATAGCTCACGGGAGCGACGCAGAAGGGAGAGGGGAAAGAGGGGAGGCCTCCTGACTAGCTCACCACTCGAGTTGTTTTCTTAGTAGCAAGGAGTGTACCGGACCACACTGTCCATGGTTGAATTGCTGGAAGCTTTCGCCCTCAAGGCAGCCCAGAAAGCAATCACGGCTTAGGTGTAGAATGCACAATTAGACTTTCTTGCGATAGTTTTAGTAGCTAATGAATTAGAAATACATACATTCATGTGTGTTAAGACTATTTCTCCTCTAATTTGGCAAAATCAAACTAGTCTAGAATGGAACAAATGGGCATTTCAGTGATTTGTTATCGATGCCTCACAACCATCACAAAAAAACCAAAGCTCACATATTAAATCTATTAGAGGAAATACTCTCAATATAGTTAACACAAGAGCACCTGACCGAACCACATAACTGGACGTTGTTTATAACAGTGTCCAGCAGTGGACATCATACGCAATAGTGTCGAGCCTGGACGCCGTTGTCAATAGCGTCCTTCCTATTTTTCAAATTTTGGCCCAACCATGATCAATTTTCTAATTGATGCGGTACTAATTACTAGTAATAAAAAATTGGTAGTTTTCGCCATTGTGTCATATATTCTATTGTTTAATAGTAGGTGATTTCTAGGATTTATTAGACTTAGTATTCTTGAGGTTCTAGGTGTTGTTTGTTATATGACTAGTTGCTAGCAATAGGAATAGTGTTAGAGGTTCTAGGTACTGTTAGAATTTTATTATAGGAAAAATACTTTATGTTACATAGCGAATAATTGTTTTTACCTTGTGTTAAGTATTTTTTTGTTTTAGGATTTTTACTTGTTGTTAGGTAGAGTTGTTGTGGTGTAGATTAGCCCTATAAGTTTATTTGAGTGATTTGGAGTTTTATTTGGTTTTTACGTTCGATCCTATTTCGATTTCGTTGTTATTTTGATTGTTATGATTGAGTGCTAGAATGATTGCTTATGTGAATACTATGCTTGCTTGTATAGATTTCATCGGAGAGTGACGACTAGTTTATCAAGTTTTTAAGAGCGATAATATCTTCACCAACTGGCTAGGCAAGTTCACTTTGACCATGTTTTCCATACCTATGTGTATTTGCATGTGGTATCACCCTTTTAACAGTCTCTCCAGTAGTGTTATTGAATCTTGTAGTTGAGTAGAATGCATGAGGTAGGAACCATCTCCCTGTTACCAAACCCGGGACGTTATATATTTTTAATGCTATGCTATAGTAGACGGGGTTTGGTATGAGTGCATGAGAGTGGTGTGAATAAGGAGGACTCTACGTCAATGGTGACAACTTCATGATGGCACCGGCAAGGACTGCATCTTCAGGACTCCTCAAGATTTTGAGACTCGAGACAAGAATTCAATACACACTACTAGGTGAAGGACAGTTGACGGGCACCCTGGGGAAACCAGTGGTTGGCCGGGATGCATGGAGAAGCGCCATGACATCTTGCGGAAAGCTTCACCCAGACTCAAAGATACGGAAGGATACTTCATCCCCGGAAGCTTACCTATGCAACGGGAAGTCACTATGGGCTCTGGCTTGGTTGACCTTAGTGGTGACTCTGGCTGGGACGGTGCTAGCAGATGTAGAACTACGGTAGGATTGGATGATCACCGGACAGTGGTCAGAGGAACTCTTCGGAAGACCATCTTGTTCTCAAACACCCTGAAGTGCGAGAATGTAAAGAGAGGGATCGAATCTTGCGGGTAAAGTGTACAAACCTATGCAGAGGGTTAAAACCTAATCGATTAGTCGTGTCCCCGGTTATGGAAAATTTGAGCCTCTGGACTTGGATCTATCTCGGAACCCTCAACACCGGACTGCTAAATTAATTGTGGGCAACTTATGATGATTTGGGCTATGAGACATCGGTTGGCGGAACCATGTCATGATAGAAAACTCCGTAGTACAGACTCCGGATAATTCTTTGATGTAGGGAAAATAAAACCAGCTTTTATGCAAACAAAACTCAGATACAGAGCCACAAAGCCATACTGCATATAGTATAGTTTATCATCTGTTTTCTCTTATGGTGATCTTTCGGTACATTCAATGTACTGACCTACACGGCTGCAACGTATCATGTTGCAGGATTTTGTATACAATGAGCAAGTTTCCTTGATTGGGTTATGGTCTACACTCAACCTGCCAATGGCGTTGATGGGACTCCACACCCGTTGATTGTTTCTGCTGAGACTTATAAGGTATATATCAGATTTACATTATTTGCACATGTGATTGCACTTTGATAGATACATTGATGTACTGTGTGTGCCAACATACTGATCCAGGAATGGCACAGATACACAGAGGCTTGACCATCTGAGGTCGGGTCGCTACAAATATGGTATCAGAGCACATGTTGACTGTAGGACGTGACCCTAGAAATCGGAAAGCTCCTAGGACAGGAAATGTCTAAAACTTTATTTTCAAAAGAATCCATTACTTCTCATCTTATCTGATTTTATCAAATATTCTCTCTTACCTCAAATAGTTAGAATGTACCCCTTTCCTTTTGACCACACGGAGGGTCAACTGAAGCCGCTCCAAGAAGGACAATATGTCGGACAATTGATGACCATTTCAGAGTAAACAAGATTTGACCATGCATTAGAAGAGTTGAAGCTACACCAGTTGAAGACTCCGACGAATTGAAGAATCATAAGAATTATTTGACCATTAGAGGACCAAACCCCTATTATACACTTACGTTAGATGCGACAATTTGTGAGCTATCATTTGTTTGATGTTTTTCCGACAGCCACAAAATAAAACTCGTCTCTTCAAAACTATTGTTTGTATGATGTGTATCCCTCCCCACCTCTCTCTTATCTCACCCTAAAACCCTTGGAACCAGTAGATGATGAATGAAGTTGGACTGGTATTCTTTGGACCGAAAACCTAGCCGGAGGCAGAGCTATGGATTCAGAACATGGAGAATCACTTCGGGAGCAATTTGGTTTCAAGGAAGAATGAAGTATCGTACGCTCTTCAGTACTTTGAAGGAAGTGCTGCAACATGGTGGCAGATGCATCAAGCTATACAGGGATGGAATGGAGCAAGGACTTGGGAAGAATTCAAGAAGACTCTGACTAGATCCCGTCTTACCCGGAAGAACCATGATACCCCAAGAAATAAACCTTGTGCCTGCAAGATTTGCGGAGAAATAGGACACACCCAGGAGGAACACAAGGATGGATGCCCTCATTGTGAGGAGAAACACCCAGCTGAGGAATGGCCCAACTAGTCAGGTGACTTGTTTCTTGTGTGAAGGAACCACCCACTACCCAGCTCAGTGTCACATTTACCCCACGGTGCAACAAACTATTCAGAAGTAGGAAGAAGGAATGAAAGAAGCCCTCCGAGAAGTTATGAAAGAACCTGTGATTAAGGAAAGTGTTGAAGACCCTGATGGAGAAAGCCTCAACAGATTTTACTCCAATGCCTGTTAATCATGTGGAGAAGAAGGACATTTTTCACAGTATTGCACCAAGGAAAGAGCAGAGTATCTGGGATACTTCCCGATAGAAGCAGTGGAGTTTGATCCACAGGGAATAGAATGTTTGATCAGAACAAAGACAACCAGGAAGAGAAAACAAAGACACCCTCAGAACAACCCAATTTCTGCAAAGAGGGACAAGAGTCATATTACCTGTTTTGAATGTAAGGACGTCGGGCATTATGCCAATGATTGTCTCGAAAGGAAGCAAGGAACTCAAGGAGCGGGCACCATCACCAAGAAGCCTCGAGACATGCCGGAAGTTATTTGTTTTCGTTGCAAGGAAGTAGGACATCTTGCTAGGGATTGTTCAAATCATGAGAAATCTGGAGCTGAGTAGTGGAGGTGTTGATATCAGTAATAAGGGTAGTATGGAAAACACTTTTCATGAGAATGCGGGGTTGAGTTATGTAATAGATTACTCAGAGATTGTAATAATTCATGACTCAATAAAGTTGATATGTCATATGCTGAAAGGCTTTAAGGAGTTGTTATGTTTTATCTTGGAAATTAATATTCTCGGTGAACATGGAAGAAAATGAGTTGTGATACATAAACTGGATGTTGGAAATTGAGTTTGAAGTTCTGTTTGGATGATATGAATGTGTACCCAAGGAGATATGTACCTTATTCTGAGCACCATTTTTGTTTTACATCTACAGATGACGACCCTTTATGAGTCTTTCCTTAAGGGCCCGAAAACGATCATGACCCTGACAAGTGATCATGATTACCCAAAAACCCTGAAGGACATGATGAAGCATATTCACCTTGAAGGAGATGCAGTCTACAAAGGCTATCCCTTCATGCAAAAGGGAGTGGAACTTTGGTATGTGGAGGTACACCTCCACCGTATGAAAGGAGTTTGCCCAAAGACGATGGGGTAGTACTTTTTCATCTCACATGTACCACAAGCAACTTTCTTCGACGCTGTTCGTGAAGCAGCCATGGAAGCCATACGCCAGATCAGAGATATACTTGAAGCAAGACTACTTTATACTTAGGAATACCTAAGCGAAGTCCATGCAGAGATGATGGAGATGAAGCTCAAGGCCACCACGATGAAAAAGAAGATTGAAGATTTCAAGAAGCATGTCGCCCAATTCCAGTGGGACTGAAGGATCCTCAAGGAGGAAAAATGAATAAAGTGGGAAGTAATGCTT
This sequence comes from Triticum aestivum, assembly GCF_018294505.1. Lineage (NCBI taxonomy): Eukaryota > Viridiplantae > Streptophyta > Magnoliopsida > Poales > Poaceae > Triticum > Triticum aestivum. The sequence continues at coordinate 25,296,787 of NC_057803.1, read as the reverse complement.
GACCATACCAAACCATGTGGATGGCGGCATTTGTAATAAAGTATTTTTTTAGGAATTTGGATTTATGAAAAATGGTTAAGGAGGTAATAATAGATTTGATATGAAAATAATATGATTAAGGATGAACTAGTGCATTTCATTTAAGTGTGGTATTACTTCATAAAGCCATAGAATCAATGAAGAAAAAAGGGTGTTGTTCATGACGGTCCATAGAAAGGAGCCGGATGAAATACGTTGGAGTTTGATTATGATAGTTACCCCAAGAGTATGACAAAATGAAGTACTATTGGATTTAAAGGAGGTTTAATGTTGGAATATGGAACAACGGTAACTCCACGGATGAGTTAACACTATGCAAGCGCTGAAGTGGACCCATAACCCACAGGCCCAGGATTTGACAAAGGCACAAGCACAATCTTGTTGAAGGAAGAATTCTGGAAGAAGCTGTGAATTGATCAGCAGACATTACATAGGATGTTACGTAAACCCCGAGATTGTGAAGAATGATAGATGTTTGGTTCAGCTTGCAGAATCAATGGATTTACCCGAACCCAGTTCGAGGACAAGAGAAATTTCTGCAAAGCTTGTGAGGATGCCCGACTGTTAGAAATACGAGATTCGCTAAACCTTATACAGGGTAATGATCTGGGTGCGGAATGAATTGATCACCATACCGACTTACTCTTATCATTCACTCTTGATATTTGGAATGGTAAATCTGAGAGACTTACCCATAGTAAAGTGACGACGCTCGTTGAAGCCTTGCTTAAGCCTTAGAATGGTATGATGATAAACCCATGTACATGGCAGCTGTTGCCAATCGTAGATTATACGGTGAGAATGAAGCCAAGGCCCTTTTTCTGCAGAAACCATTAATGGTAGACCACCATGAGTATTTCGATAGTTGTCTAGAATGGATGCAGACCTATCAGCTAAGATCCAGTCTCGGACGAACTTCATCTTTGACGAAGCGACCAAAGATTTTGAGGAAAACGCTATACTTCTGACAGAAGAGCGTTAATGAAGGAGCTATTGTAAGATATGTGAAGAGATAGATATTGTCGGCACTCCAGAGGAAGTATCTGAGTTTATTGGAACTGTAACCTTGCTTTTAAGTGTGGTAGCACCCCTGACCTTTCCGGCCAAAAGATTTGCTAGAAGACCCCCAACCCTAACCTTTTCTTGCAAGCCTCTTCGAATCTCGAGGACGAGATTCATTTTAAGTGTGGTAATTTGTAACATCCCAAAATTCTAAATTTTGGAATGTTATAATAATTAAAATATATGATTGTTTGATTGATTGATGAGTGATTGATTGAGTGAAATTTATTAGAATTTTAAACTTTTGAAGTTTTTTGAGAGGGAATAAAAAGGACTTTCCAAAAAAAGTTTCCGATTGAAAATATTTGAATTTGGAAATATTTCAAACTTCATGCCACTCAATGATCCTCATGATTTCTTCAATGAAAGAGAGTGGGAAGTAAAGAAAAAAAAATTCATTTTTAAGTTGTCATTTATTTTTGTTTTGTTTTTAACTCAAAGTGGCATTTGAGTTTTATTCAAAAACTTTTCTGACAAAGAACACTTGAACATAAGTGTTGAGAGGGAGTAAGATGACACCCCAAAAATGTTGAAATAAATTTTCCATAGAGTTTAGAAAGTCATTTTGATTTTTGTTTGAATTTTAAAAAATGACTTCTCAAAAAGTATTTTATTTGCCCCTGGAAAATATCCCATTAAATTGGGCTTATTTTTCTGATCATTTTGATATATAATACTCCTATATTTTGTTTTCATTTTATTTTCTAAAATGATTTTTCTTTGCAGGTTATTCAAAAAAAGGAAGGTACTGTTTTTTTGGGGCCAAATCCGGCCCGATCAGAACCGAATCATCTGCTTCCTCCAGTCAAGATATTCACGATCTACAACCACCGCCGGAGCGTCGCCGGAATCGCAGGATTCGCGAAATCCCTCGCCCCCTCCTCCAAGACGACCTCCTCCCCCTATAAATAGCCACCTCGCGCATCCATTCCCTCACCTAGTCCCTCCTCTCCTCGCCCCACGTCGCCGAGCCGCCTCGCCGGAGTTCGCCGGAGCCGCCGCCGCCATTTTCTCCGCCCCACCCACCGCCGGCCCTCCCCGCCACCCACCGCCGCCACCAGCTGCTCCACCCCGCTCCGCCGCCCCCTCCCGTCCCCTCGCCTCGCCCGGAGGACCACCGGAGCCACTCCGCCCGAGCCCCATGCCGGAACAGCTACAGTAATCCCGACCTGCCTTTTTATCGTTCTGTTTTTAAAACAGAATAGTTTCAATCTTGTAAACTCCACAGTTAATTATCTACGAGGAATTTTTGAGTGATTCCAACTGCCTTGGATCAAAAATTTTATGAAGTTTCTGTTAGTTCAATTGTATTTCATATTTGAGCAGTTTAAATTTGTGTTTGTATGAATTTTCTCAAATCACTAGATTTGAGCTATTTTGAGTTAGGAATATTATTTTTGACCGATTCTTTTTGCTACTGGTTACTTATTAGACTAGCTATGCAGTAGTGTTTAGTTTGCATGTTAGTGAGTTAGTTATATTACCTTTTTATTGTAAACAGTACTGTTTACTCTGGTTTTAGTACTGTTTGTAGTTTAATAATTATTAATTAGTTTTAATTAGTTTCTTTTGCTAGTTTTCGCCAGTGTGTCATATATTCTATTGTTTAACAGTAGGTGATATCTAGGATTTATTAGAATCAGTATTCTTGAGGTTCTAGGTGTTGTTTGTTGTATGACTAGTTGCTAGCAATAGGAATAGTGTTAGAGGTTCTAGGTACTGTTAGAATTTTATTATAGGAAAAATACTTTATGTTACATAGCGAATAATTATTTTTACCTTGTGTTAAGTATTTTTGTTTTAGGATTTTTACTTGTTGTTAGGTAGAGTTGTTGTGGTGTAGATTAGCCCTATAAGTTTATTTGAGTGATTTGGAGTTTTATTTGGTTTTTACCTTCGATCCTATTTCGATTTCGTTGTTATTTTGATTGTTATGATTGAGTGCTAGAATGATTGCTTATGTGAATACTATGCTTGCTTGTATAGATTTCATCGGAGAGTGACGACTAGTTTATCAAGTTTTTAAGAGCGATAATATCTTCACCAACTGGCCAGGCAAGTTCACTTTGACCATGTTTTCCATACCTATGTTTATTTGCATGTAGTATCACCCTTTTAACAGTCTCTCCAGCAGTGTTATTGAATCTTGTAGTTGAGTATAATGCATGAGGTAGGAACCATTTCCCTGTTACCAAACCCGGGACGTTATATATTTTTAATGCTACGCTATAGTAGACGGGGCTTGGTATGAGTGCATGAGAGTGGTGTGAAGAAGGAGGACTCTACGTCAATGGCGACAACTTCATGATGGCGCCGGCAAGGACTGCATCTTCAGGACTCCTCAAGATTTCGAGACTCAAGACAAGAATTCAATACACACTACTGGGTGAAGGACGGTTGACGGGCACCATGGAGAAACTAGTGGTTGGCCGGGATGCATGGAGAAGCGCCATGACATCTTGCGGAAAGCTTCACCCAGACTCAAAGAGAGACGGAAGGATACTTCATCCTCGGAAGCTTACCTGTGCAACCGCAAGTCACTATGGGCTCTGGCTTGTCTGACCTTAGTGGTGACTCTTGCTGGGACGGTGCTAGCAGATGTAGAACTACGGTAGGATTGGATGAGCACCGGACAGTGGTCAGAGGAACTCTTTGGAAGACCATGTTTCGATCATCTTGTTCTCAAACACCCTGTAGTGCGAGAATGTAAAGAGAGGGATCGAATCTTGCGGGTAAAGTGTACAAACCTCTGCAGAGGGTTAAAACCTAATCGATTAGCCGTGTCCCCGGTTTTGGACAATTTGAGCCTCTGGACTTGGATCTATCTCGGAACTCTCAACACCGGACTGCTAAATTAATTGTGGGCAACTTATGATGATTTGGGCTATGAGACATCGGTTGGCGGAACCATGTCATGATAGAAAACTCTGTAGTATAGACTCCGGATAATTCCTTTGATGTAGGGAAAATAAAACCAGCTTTTACGCAAACAAAACTCAGATACAGAGCCACAAAGCCATACTGCATATAGTATAGTTTATCATCTGTTTTCTCTTATGGTGATCTTGCGGTACATTCAATGTACTGACCTACACGGCTGCAACGTATCATGTTGCAGGATTTTGTATACAACGAGCGAGTTTCCTTGATTGGGTTACGGTCTACACTCAACCTGCCGATGGTGTTGATGGGACTCCACACCCGTTGATTGTTTCCGCTGAGACTTATAAGGTATATATCAGTTTTACGTTATTTACACATGTGATTGCACTTTGATATATACATTGATGTACTGTGTGTGCCAGCATACTGATCCAGGGATGGCACAGATACACAGAGGCTTGACCGTCTGAGGCCGGGTCGCTACATATCCTCGCCCGCACAAAAGCGGGTCATGAGTGTCGTGAGGGCTGCCATAGACTTCGGCTTCTCCTGGCCAAGGTGGCGGGCAAGCCACTCGTCGCGGATGTTATGCTTGAATGCTGCTAGGGCCTCTACATCCGGAGAGTCAAGCATTTGGTTTTTCTTGGTCAGGAACTGTGTCCAAAATTCGTGATCCTTAAGGAATCATAGGGGGTGGGCGGCACCTCTGTGCCGGGCTATATCACGATGTAGTTCATATGAGTCTTGTCTGCTGTATTCGGCTTGGCCGGATTTACCTTTGGTGTATTCGGCGCGACGATCATCGTCCCGTGTTGGCGCGCGCGCCCGTGACCCGTATATTGACCTTGCAAGTTTTGCCCTGTTGTCCAATACGTCTTGCAGGTCCCGTGTATTTCCCCGGGCCTTGGTATTTTTGATTGAGTGGCGGCGGGGTGCAGGCTGAACTTCAGGCTGAAACGCCTCTCTGGCTCGGCCACGCGGTGGCCGGTCAGCCGCATCGTACACTGGTGATGGAGGTTTCAATGCTTCCTCCTCGAGGTGAGTTAGCAACCTGCGTTTTGGGTAACTCTTGGAGGGGCGCTTGAGTTCGTATTCCTCGGTCGCAAGGACTTCGGTCCATTTGTCTGCTAGCAAGTCTTTATCAACTTGAAGCTGTTGTTGCTTTTTCTTCAGGCTATTTGCTGTGGCCATAAGCCGATGCTTGAAGCGCTCCTGCTCGACGGGATCCTCAGCCACGATAAATTCTTCATCACCGAGGTTCACCTCGTCTTCGGAGACAGGCATATAATTGTCCTCCTCCAGTTCTCCATCTGCCGCCTGCTCTTGAGGGCTAGCTTGTTCATCCTCCCACTCTACATCGTACTGGAGGGGGTTGTGGTTGTCTTCGGCACTATCTGGAGTGTTATTATTTCATGTGTCGGTATCACTACTTTTGCTATGGCGGGACGTAGAGCGGCGCCACTGATGTCGATGCTTGGGTTGCTTCTTGGAGGGGTCATCCTCCACTGTCTCGTTGCCATTGCCTTCTTTGGGGGTGTCCACCATGTATATATCATATGATGAGTTGGCGGTCCAGTGCCCTGTGGGCGGTGGTTCCTATTCGTCTCCTGCATCGTCGTCCATACCGTCGATGTCTTCGGAGTCGAAGTCAAGCATGTCGGTTAAATCGCTGACAGTGGCTACTAAGTGGGTGGTGGGTGGGCAGCGAATTTCTTCGTCGTCCACATCCCATTCTAGCCGGACATAGTTCGGCCAAGGTTCTCCTGACAAAGGAGAGAGACCTTAATGAATTTAGCACATCGTTGAAAGGCAAGTGCTGAAAGATATCCGCGGAGGTGAACTCCATGATCGGCGCCCAGTCGGATTCGATAGGCACAGATGCAGGCGGCTCGGAGTTCGTGGCCAGAGACGAATCCAGTGGTTCGGCGAACGGCTCTCGTAAGGGGTGAAGTCAGTATCCGGCTCCATCGCCATTAAGAGTGCGGCCTCCATGGCGGGGTCTATCCCTCCGTCCTTGGATGGCGCAATTTGCTTCGGATTGAAGGCCGGAGTAGTTGCAGATGCGATCTCCCGAACAATGTCCGACAGCAGAGTTACGTCGTGCTCGTCATGACTATGTGGCGCACCTGACACGGGCTCGAATCCATCGAAGATCAAGTCTCCGCGGATGTCGCCAGTGTAGTTTAAGTTTCTGAATCTGACCTGATGGCCACGGGCATAGCTCTCGATCTGCTCCAGATGGCCAAGCGAATTGGCCTGCAGTGCAATGCCGCCGAATACAAAGATCTGTCTAGGAAGGAAAACCTCACCCTGGACCACATTGCTACCGATGATCGAAAGAGCCATCAAGCCTTACGGTGACGACACAGTGGAACTCTCAATGAAAGCACCAATGTCGGTGTCAAAACCGGCGGATCTCGGGTAGGGGGTCTCGAACTGTGCGTCTAAGGCGGATGGTAACAGGAGGCAGGGGACACGATGTTTACCCAGGTTCGGGCCCTCTTGATGGAGGTAATACCCTACGTCATGCTTGATTGTTCTTGATGATATGAGTATTACAAGAGTTGATCTACCACGAGATCGTAGAGGCTAAACCCTAGAAGCTAGCCTATGGTATGATTGTCTGTTGTCCTAAGGACTAAACCCTCCGGTTTATATAGACACCGGAGGGGGCTAGGGTTACACAGAGTCGGTTACAAGGGAGGAGATCTACATATCCGTATTGCCTAGCTTGCCTTGCACGCCAAGGAGAGTCCCATACGGACACGGGACGAAGTCTTCAATCTTGTATCTTTATAGTCCAATAGTCTGGCCAAAGGATATAGTCCAGCTGTCCGGAGACCCCCTAATCTAGGACTCCCTCAATACCCCTCTGATTATGAATATGAATATGCTTTGTGAGTAGTTATGTTTGTTCCTGAGGACATGGGAGAAGACTTGCTATTAGTAGTCATGTGAATTTGGTATTCGTTCGATATTTTGATGAAATATATGTTGTCTCTCCTCTAGTGGTGTTATGTGAACGTCGACTACATGACACTTCACCATTATTTGGGCCTAGAGGAAGGCATTGAGAAGTAATAAGTAGATGATGGGTTGCTAGAGTGACAAAAGCTTAAACCCTAGTTTATGTGTTTTTTCGTAGGGGGCTGATTTGGATCCATATGTTTCATGCTATGGTTAGGTTTACCTTAATACTTTTGTTGTAGTTGCGGATGCTTGCAATAGAGGTTAATCATAAGTGGGATGTTTGTCCAAGTAAGGGCAGCACCCAAGCACTGGTCCACCCACATACCAAATTATCAAAGTACCTAACGTGAATCATATGAACATGATGAAAACTAGCTTGACGATATTCCCATGTGTCCTCGGGAGCGCTTTACATCATATAAGAGTTTGTCCAGGCTTGTCCTTTGCTACAAAAAGGATTGGGCCACCTTGCTGCACTTTATTTACTTTTGTTACTTGTTACTCGTTACAAATTATCCTATCACAAAACTATCTGTTACCTATTATTTCAATGCTTGCAGAGAATACCTTGCTGAAAATCGCTTATCATTTCCTTCTGCTCCTCGTTGGGTTCGATACTCTTACTTATCGAAAGGACTACGATAGATCCCCTATACTTATGGGTCATCAAGACTCTTTTCTGGCGCCGTTTCCGGGGAGTGAAGCGCCTGTGGTAGGTGGAATTTGGTAAGGAAAAATTTATATAGTGTGCTGAAATTTACTGTCACTTGTTACTATGGAAAGTAATCCTCCGAGGGGCTTGTTCGGGGTATGTTCACCACGACCAGTAGAGCAAAGAGTTGCTTCTCAACCTACTGAAAATGAAAATGTCTGCTTTGAAATTCCTTCGGGTATGATAGAAAAACTGCTAGCTAATCCTTTTTGTAGGAGACGGGACAGTGCATCCTAATGAGCACCTAATATATGTGGATGAAGTTTGTGGATTATTTAAGCTTGCAGGTGTACCCAGAGATGTTATTAAGAAGAAGGTCTTCCCTTTATCTTTGAAGGAAGATGCATTGACATGGTATAGGCTATGTGATGATACAGGGTCATGGAACTACAAACGATTGAAATTGGAATTTCATCAGAAGTTTTATCGTATGCATCTTGTTCATCGTGATCGCAATTATATATATAATTTTTAGCCTCGCAAAGGAGAAAGCATCGCTCAAGCTTGGGGGAGGCTTAAATCAATGTTATATTCATGCCCCAATCATGATCTCTCAAGAGAAATGGTTATTCAAAATTTATATGCTCGGCTTTCTGATAACAATCACACCATGCTCGATACTTCTTGTGCTGGCTCTTTTATGACGAAGACTATTGAATTCAAATGGGATTTATTGGAAAGAATTAAACGCAACTATGAAGATTGGGACCTCGACGAAGGTAAGGAGTCAGGTATGACACCTAAATTTGATTGTGTTAAATCTTTTATGGATACCGATGTTTTCCGTAAATTTAGCACTAAATATGGACTTGACTCTGAGATAGTAGCTTCTTTCTATGAATCTTTTGCTACTCATGTTGATCTCCCTAGGGAGAAGTAGTTTAAATATCATCCTCCCATAGAAGTAAAAGTAGCTGCACCTATTATAGTTGAAGAAAAGACTATCACTTATAATGATCCTATTGTTCCTACTACTTATGTTGAGAAACCACCTTTTCCTGTTAGGATAAAAGATCATGCTAAAGCTTCAACTGTGGATCATAAAAGCAATATTAGAACTTATACACCTGCTGAGAAAATTAAAGTTGAACCTAATATTGCTATTGTTAAAGATCTCTTGTCTGATAATATTGATGGGCATGTTATTCATTTCCGTGATGAGACTGCAAGAATTGCTAAACCTTGTGCTAAAGATAAACCTAGATCTTTGGTACGCATGCCTGTTATTTCTGTTAAAATAGGAGATCATTGTTATCATGGCTTATGTGATATGGGTGCTAGTGCTAGTGCTATACCTCATGACTTATACAAAGAAATTATGCATGATATTACACCTGCTAAGATAGAAGATATTGATGGCACAATTAAACTTGCCAATAGAGATACTATTTCACCAATTGGAGTTGTTAGAGATGTTGAAGTCTTGTGTGGGAAAACTAAATATCCTGCTGATTTTCTTGTTCTTGGTTCCCCACAAGATAGCTTTTGTCCCATTATATTTGGTAGACCCTTCTTGAACACTGTTGATGCTAAGATAGATTGCGAAAAGGATGCTGTTACTATTGGTTTAGGTGATATGTCTCATGAATTTAATTTCTCAAAATTTCGTAGACAACACCGTGAAGAGGAATTACCTAGTAAAGATGAAATTATTGGTCTTGCTTCTATTGCCGTACCTCCTAGTGATACTTTAGAACAATATTTGCTAGACCATGAAAATGATATGCTTATGAATGAAAGAAGGGAAATAGATGAAGTATTCTTTAAACAGGAACCCATCCTGAAACACAATTTGCCTGTTGAAATCCTAGGGGATCCTCCTCCACCCAAGGGTGATCTCGTGTTTGAGCTTAAACCATTACCTGATACTCTTAAATATGCTTATCTTGATGAGAAAAAGATATATCATGTTATTATTAGTGCTAACCTTTCAGAGCATGAAGAAGAGAGATTATTGAAAACTCTGAAGAAGCACCGTGCTGCTATTGGATATACTCTTGATGATCTTAAGGGCATTAGTCCCACTATGTGTCAACACAACATAAATTGAGAGGAAGATGCCAAATCAGTTCGTGATCATCAACGACAGCTGAATCCTAAGATGAAGGAAGTGGTAAGAAAAGAAATACTAAAGCTTCTTGAGGCAGGTATAATTTATCCCGTTGCTGATAGTCCGTGGGTAAGTCATGTCCATTGTGTCCCTAAGAAGGGAGGTATTATTGTCGTTCCTAATGATAAAGATGAGTAGATCTCGCAAAGAATTATTACAGGTTATAGGATGGTAATTGATTTCGGCAAATTAAATAAAGCCACTAAAATATCATTACCCCTTACCTTTTATCGATCAAATGCTAGAAAGATTATCCAAACATACACATTTTTGCTTTCTAGATGGTTATTCTGGTTTCTCTCAAATACATGTGTCGGCCAATGATCAATCAAAGACTACTTTTACTTGCCCTTTTGGTACTTTTGCTTATAGATGCATGCCTTTTGGTTATGTAATGCACCTGCTACCTTTCAAAGATGCATGATGGCTATATTCTCTGACTTTTGAGAAAAGATTTGTGAGGTTTTCATGGACCATTTTTCCGTCTATGGATCCTCTTTTGATGATTGCTTAAGCAACCTTGACCGAGTTTTGCAGAGATGTGAAGAAACTAATCTTGTCTTGAATTGGGAAAAGTGCCACTTTATGGTTAATGAAGGTATTGTCTTGGGGAATAAAGTTTCTGAAAGAGGTATTGAAGTTGATAAAGCCAAGGTTGATGCTATTGAAAAGATGCCTTGTCCCAAGGATATCAAAGGTATAAGAAGTTTCCTTGGTCATGCCGGGTTTTATAGGAGGTTCATTAAGGACTTCTCCAAAATTTCTCGGCCTCTTACTAATTTATTACAAAAAGATATACCATTTGTTTTTTATGATGATTGTGTAGAAGCATTTGAAATACTTAAGAAAGCATTAATCTCTGCACCTATTGTTCAGCCACCTGATTGGAATTTACCTTTTGAAATTATGTGTGATGCTAGTGATTATGCTGTAGGTGTTGTTCTAGGGCAAAGGGTTGATAAGAAATTAAATGTTATTCAATATGCTAGTAAAACTCTAGACAATGCTCAAATAAATGATGCTACTACTGAAAAGGAATTCTTAGCAGTTGTATTTGCTTGTGATAAGTTCAGACCTTATATTGTTGACTCTAAAGTAACTATTCATATGGATCATGCTGCTATTAAATACCTTATGGAAAAGAAAGATGCTAAACCTAGACTTATTAGATGGGTTCTCTTGCTATGTAACATCCCAAAATTCTAAATTTTGGAATGTTATAATAAATAGATAGATAGATTGATTGTTTGATTGATTGTCTGAAAGTGAGTGAATTCGAAACTTCTGAAAGTTAAATGAGAGGGAATAAAAGGACTTTCCCAAACTTTCATATTTGCTTTCTGATCTCCATGAATTCAAATTCTTTTCAAATACAAAACCCTTGAGCGAAGATGATATGACTTCTTCCATTTAAATTAAATGAAAGGGTATTTGAAAATAATTGGATTTCATTTGGAAATATTTCAATTCATAAACTTCATGCAGCTCAACGATTTTCATGAGAGAAGATAAAAGGACTTCTTCAAATTATATGAAATATGAGTTGGGAGTTTCAAAGAATTAAATTCAAAGTTCTTTTGAATTTATTTTCAATTTGGAGTTATTTGAGTTTTATTCAAATTATTTTTCTCCAAAAATAAAATATATGGAAATTAGGGTAACATGATTGCCTACAATAGAAACTTGGAGAAAAATTAATTTGAAATCATTTTGGTATTTTTAAAATGATTTTAGTTGGATTTTAATAGACCAGTAGCACTCTTTGATTTATCTGAATTTGTGTGGATTTTATTTGAAGTTATAAAAATGTTCATGTCGTAGAAAATCTTTTTCTGAAAATTTTGATATATAATATGCTTATATTATTTTTTTTATTTTTTTTGCTTTTATCATTTTATTTGTCTGGAAATGTTTTTTTTAAAAACTCCTTCCCCGACTGAGCCGGCCCAGCCAACCGGGCCAGGCCGCAGCCCAGCCGCGCCTCACCGCCCCCAAGCTCGGGACAGAGTCCTGAGCATCGCCGCCGCCAGCCGGAGTCCGGCCGGACTCCGCGTCGACCTCGCCCCTCCCCCACGCCACCGCCCTCCCCTGCCCTCTTTAAAAGGCCACCCCGGGACCCCTGGGTCCCGTTTACGCCGCCGCCGCTGCCCATCGCCAGATCCGCCGCCGCTGCCGCCGTTCAACCGCCGCCGCCGTTGTTCTACGCCACCGCCTCGCCGCACCTCCACCCCGCGCGCCACCGCCGCCACCTCGCCGCCCTCGCTCCCCGTGCTGCCATCGCCCCGCGCTGCCCTCGCCCTCGTCGCGAAGCTGCACCGCGCCGGAGCTCGCCGTCGCCGCTGCCCCGTCTCGCCGGAGTTGACCGCCGACGCCGGTCCGATCCGCCAATCCACGAACCGCTGTAAACCGGTAATAAAACCGCCCGGTTCGCCGGTTTTTTTTAGGGTTCGGTTTCCGTTTAAAAACTCGTTTTTTTATTTATTTAGTTAATTTACTTAGCGAACGTTCATCAGATTAGATTCGGTAGCGAACGATTTTCATTCTGTAAGTTTCTGTAATGAACGCTCGCTTTTTAGTCTTTTTCCCTTTTCTTTTAGTTTTCTGCCAGGGACTCGTTTGTGAATATTTTATTTATAGATTGGCCCCTGATTTTTCAAACGATCATAACTTTTTAATCGTTAGTCCAAATCCAACAAAACCAACGCCCACTTCTTCGTTACGATCTCCTCTATCCAGTAATCCAACTCAAACATGTTTTTGAAAAGTTTAAAATTTGAATTAGATCAGATCTGAATTCAAACTTCGTTTGATCATAATTTGAGTTTCGTAGCTCCGTTTGAGTTGATTCTTTTTGCAAATCGAAGCACTTGACCTAAACTTTCTGATAAGGCCAAATTCACATAATTTTGGTACTGTTAGAAATTGGTTTATGTTGAAAGAGTTATTTGCTTGGTTTTGAAGTTTTCCGAAATCGTTTCCTTCGATCTTTCTGATCTTCGAGTGATTGCTTATGTGTGGTTACTATTGCTTGCTTACGATAGATTGACCGGAGTGTGATAAGTAGAGCTATCAAGAGTTTTGAGTGCGAATCATCTTCATCAACATTGCAGGCAAGTTCACACTTTGATCATATCCCTTTCCATACCCAGTTTTTTGCATTAGATCAATCTTCACACATTGCATGATTAGGATCTAATTAAACTGTGGGATGGGAAGTAGATGAGGTAGTACCTATTACCTGTTTATTATCAAACCTTTGGGAGTTATTTCTACGTTTGCTTATTATGCCATGCTATGCTAGTAGACGTGGATTGGGTTTTGAGAGTATCCATGATAGATGTGAGATTGTTAATTAATGGTTTACTTAAGGTGGCAACTTAAACACACATCTGGGTGGATTGAGGCACCTGGTTATTCTAGGATTGCCTGTCTAGGCACCTGGGTAATCCAGGACTTGCCTATTTTCTTTTGGACCGCCACCCAGGCTCAAAGGGATCATGAGATTATTCATACTAGAAACTTCCGTGTGCAGCCACAAGCCATTATGGGCTCTGGCATAGTTGATTAAGTCGTGCGAACTCTTACAGGGTAGACTAGCAGATGTAGGGGAAAGTAGGTGTACCGGTCTATCCATCGTAAGGTGCTAGCATTTCTGAAAGACTGTGTCTCGGTCATCCGTTTCTCAAACACCATGTAGTGCGAGAAATCCAACGGAGGCGATCGAGTCTTGTGGGGAAAAGTGCGCAAACCTCTGCAGAGTGTATAAACTAATCATGATTAGCCGTGTCCCCGGTTATGGACATCTTGAGTATCTAGTTCTTGGATTATCCTGTTGATCTCATCACGTTACTTTAATTAACTTTGTTGGGTTTTAATGATGTTACTTAATTGGGATTGAGAATGCTGTCAACCATTCTCAATGTTCAACAACCACCATGATAGTTAAATAAAATGTATTCCTTTGCAGTAGGGAAAAATTGGCTTTACGCAAAAACCTTATAACCATAGAGCTTTTCCACCAGCCAAATATGCATGTAGTGATAGTCTTTATGCATCATTCTCTATGGTGTGAATTTGCTAGTACATTCAATGTACTGACCCTTTGTGGCTGCAACGTCTCATGTTGCAGGATATCTTACGACGAGTAAGTGATACCTTAGGGTTACGATTTCTACACTCAACTTTGCCATTGGTGTTGATGGGAATCCACAACCTTGTTACTTCCGCTATTTTGGATTGAGGTAATAGTATTTTACGTTACTTATACATGTGATTTACCTCTGTTATAAATCCTCGAGTACTGTGTGTGTCAGCATACTGATCCAGGGATGACACTTAAGCACAGAGACTTGATCCATTCGGGTCGGGTCGCTACATGCTACAAGAATTTGACTTACATATTGTTGATAGAAAGGGAGCTGAGAACCCCGTTGCAGACAACTTGTCTAGGTTAGAAAATGTGCTTGATGACCCACTACCTACTGATGATAGCTTTCCTGGTGAGCAATTAAGTGTCATAAATGCTTCTCATACTGCTCCATGGTATGCTGATTATGCTAATTACATTGTCGCCAAATTCATACCACCTAGTTTCACATACCAGCAAAAGAAAAAGTTCTTCTATGATTTGAGACATTACTTTTGGGATGACCCACATCTTTATAAAGGAGTAGATGGTGTTATTAGACGTTGTGTACCTGAGCATGAGCAGGAACAGATCCTATGCAAGTGTCACTCCGAGGCTTATGGAGGACACCACGCTGGAGATAGAACTGCACATAAGGTATTACAATCCGGTTTTTATTGGCCTACTCTCTTCAAGGATGCCTGTAAGTTTGTCTTATCTTGTGATGAATGTCAAAGAATTGGTAATATTAGTAGACATCAAGAAATGCCTATGAATTATTCACTTGTTATTGAACCATTTGATGTATGGGGCTTTGATTATATGGGACCTTTTCCTGCCTCCAATGGATACACATATATTTTAGTTGTTGTTGATTACGTTACTAAGTGGGTAGAAGCTATTCCAACTAGTAGTGTTGATCATAACACCTCTATTAAGATGCTTAAAGAAGTTATCTTTTCAAGGTTTGGAGTCCCTAGATATTTAATGACTGATGGTGGTTCACATTTTATTCATGGTGCTTTCTGTAAAATGCTTGCTAAATATGATGTTAATCATAGAATTGCATCTCCTTATCACCCACAGTCTAGTGATCAAGTAGAATTGAGTAATAGAGAACTCAAATTAATTTTGCAAAAGACTGTTAATAGATCTAGAAAGAATTGGTCCAAGAAACTTGATGATGCATTATGGGCCTACAGAACTGCATACAAAAATCCTATGGGTATGTCTCCGTATAAAATGGTCTATGGAAAAGCATGTCACTTACCTCTCGAACTAGAACATAAGGCTTATTGGGATATTAAAGAGCTCAACTATGATTTCAAACTTGCCGGTGAGAAGAGGTTATTTGACATTAGCTCACTTGATGAATGGAGAACCCAAGCCTATGAGAATGCCAAATTATTTGAAGAAAAAGTTAAAAGATGGCATGACAAAAGGATACAAAAGTGTGAGTTTAATGTAGATGATTATGTATTGCTATACAACTCTCGTTTAAGATTTTTTGTAGGAAAACTTCTCTCTAAATGGGAAGGTCCTTACGTTATGGAGGAGGTCCATCGTTCCGGTGCCATAAAAATCAACAACTTCGAAGGCACAAATCCGAAGGTGGTGAGCGATCAAAGAATTAAACATTATATCTCAGGTAATCCTATAAATGTTGAAACCAATGTTATTGAAACCGTAACCCCGGAGGAATACATAAGGGACACTTTCCGGAATGTTTCAGACTCCGAAAAGGAATAGGTATGTGGTACGGTAAGTAAACCTACTCCAAAACAGTTCTAATGGCAATTTTCTTCCATTTTGGAATATTTAGAAAAATAGAAAAAATAAGAAGCAGTCCGGGAAGGACACGAGGGCTCCACTAGGGTGGAGGGTGCGCCCTACCTCCCTGGGCACGCCCCTACCTCGTGGGAACCTCGTGTGCTCTTCGAACTCCGTTCTCATACACGACACGTATTTTGGTCAGTAAAAATTCATTATATATTCTCCCGGAGGTTTTGACTCCCGTATCATGCAAAAATCTCATGTCTTTGTTTTGAGCTATTTTTCTGACAGATCCAGGTCATCATGTCGTCTTCAAGTGCCCCCAAGGACCAGTTCTTCGAGAAGGTCATCAACCCCTACCTCGTGGAAGTGCTGCAACACCCTCAAACCATTGAGATGCGTGAGGGGTTGTTGCACATCTGCGATGTTGAGGGACCTAGTAAGACCGGAAGCACGGAGGCAAGGCTCGAGGCATTGGAGCAAGAAGTTTTCAAGTGTCAGGAGATGGTGGAGCGTGGACTCGATTCCAATGGCATTATGATCACGGAGTTCACCAACAACCACAAGCTGGACGTCAAGGACATTGGGGAGGCCATCTTCGAGCTTCATGAGAAAATCGAGCACCTCCAAGCCCAGATCTATGACCTGCAAATCAAAACTGTGAGTATGAATGTAGATTCAAGAGGATGAGTTTGGCTGCAGATTTGAGGTTTTAGGAGACTCAATCATCCTTCTATGATGATGAGCCTATGCCTTGGAAGAAGGACGACAAGCCTACGCCATCCACAAAACCATCAACTTCTTCACCAACAAAGGAGACATAATCACATGGGTATGGGCACTCCCCTTGGCAACGGCCAAGCTTGGGGGAGTGCCCCGGTATCATATCATCATCACTTTTATCTTTACCGTTTTTCTTAGTTTGATCCTTTTGGTAATATCTTGATCTAGTAGAATAATTTTTTTTAGTATGATCTAGTTGTGAGTTTTGCTTTATGATCCTTCTATGTAATCGAGTCCGTGAGCTATATAATAAAGATTAGTGTTGAGTCAAGGGCTTGATTATTTTGCCATGATCTTAAGTGAATAAAAGAAAAGAGAAAGAAATAAAAAGAAACAAAGAGATCATATGGATCTTATGGAGAGTAATGAGCTCACATAGAAAAAGTATGATGAATAAAAGTTGTTGAGAGTTGACAAACATAGTTTTGGTCATCGTTGCAATTAATAGGAAGTAATAAAGAAAGAGAGGTCTTCACATATAAATATACTATCTTGGACATCTTTTATGATTGTGAGCACTCATCAAAATATGACATTCTAAAGAGCTGACATTGGACATGAAAGACAACGTAATGGGTTATGTTTTCTTACATCTGAGATAAATTATATTGTCATGGATCATCCAACATGGTTGAGCTTGCCTTTCCCCCTCATGCTAGCCAAATACTTTGCACCAAGTAGAGATACTACTTGTGCTTCCAAACACCCTTAAACCAGTTTTGCCATGAGAGTCCACCATACCTACCTATGGATTGAGTAAGATCCTTCAAGTAAGTTGTCATCGGTGCAAGCAATAAAAATTGCTCTCTAAATATGTATGATTGATTGGTGTGGGGGAAATAAGCTTTATACGATCGTGTTATATGAAAGAAATAAAAGCGACAAACTGCATAATAAAGGTCCATATCACAAGTGGCAATATAAAGTGACGTTCTTTCACATTAAGATTTTGTGCATCCAACCATAAAAGCGCATGACAACCTCTGCTTCCCTCTGCGAAGGGCCTATATTTTACCTTTATCTCCTACCTTACATAAGAGCCATGGTGATCTTCACCCTTCCTTTTTTCATTTTATCTTTTGGCAAGCACAACATGTTGGAAGGATCTTGGTATATATGGCTAATTGGATGTGAGTTTTCATGAACTATTATTGTTGACATTGCCCTTGAGGTAAAACGTTGTGAGGCAAAACTATAAGCCCCTATCTTTCTCTGTGTCCGATTAAAACTCCATACCCATAAGTATTGCACGAGTGTTAGCAATTGTGAAAGACTATATGATAGTTGAGTATGTGGACTTGCTGAAAAGCTCTTATATTGACTCTTTCCTATGTTATGATAAATTGCAATTGCTCCAATGACTGAGATTATAGTTTGTTAGTTTTTCAATGAAGTTTATGATTCATACTTGAAATTGTGATTGAATTGTTACTTTAGCATAAGAGATCATATGACAAGAATTATATAAGTTGCTGCTCTAAGAATGATCATGATGCCCTCATGTCCGTATTTTATTTTTATCGACACCTCTATCTCTAAACATGTGGACATATTTTCGATTTCGGCTTTCGCTGGAGGACAAGCGAGGTCTAAGCTTGGAGGAGTTGATACGTCTATTTTGCATCATGCTTTTATATCGATATTTATTGCATTATGGGCTATTATTACACATTATGTCACAATACTTATGCCTATTCTCTCTTATTTTACAAGGTTTACATAAAGAGGGAGAATGCCGGCAGCTGGGATTCTGGGCTGGAAAAGGAGCAAATATTAGAGACCTATTCTACACAATTCACCAGGGGGCCACACCCTGCCCACGAGGGTGGGGGCGCACCCTACCCCCTTGGGCGCGCCCCCTACCTCGTGGGCCCCCTGGTGGCCCTCCGATGACCATCTTCTGCTATACGGAGTCTTTCGATGAGGAAAAAAAATCATAAGCCATCTTTCCGGACGAGACTCCGCCGCCACGAGGCGGAACCTTGGCGGAACCAATCTAGGGCTCTGGCGGAGCTGTTTTGCCGGGGAAACTTCCCTCCGGGAGGGGGAAATCATCGCCATCGTCATCACCAACGCTCCTCTCAACGGGAGAGGGCAATCTCCATCAACATCTTCACCAGCACCATCTCCTCTCAAAACCCTAGTTCATCTCTTGTATCCAATTCTTGTCTCCAAGTCTGGGATTGGTACCTGTGGGTTGCTAGTAGTGTTAATTACTCCTTGTAGTTGATGCTAGTTGGTTTATTTGGTGGAAGATCATATGTTCAGATCCTATATGCATATTAATACCCCTCTGATTATGAACATGAATATGCTTTGTGAGTAGTTACGTTTGTTCCTGAGGACATGGGAGAAGTCTTGCTATTAGTAGTCATGTGAATTTGGTATTCGTTCGATATTTTGATGAGATGTATGTTGTCTCTCCTCTACACTACTAGGAAAAGGGCTACTAATGGCGCACCAGTTTTTCCCACTAATGGCGCAGTGCTGGTGCGCCATTAGTATCACACCACTAGTATTTCTTAATAGTGCCGCACCACCGGTGCGCCATTAGTATCTGGTATACTAATGGCGCACCAAGCAGTGCGCCATTAGTATAGAACACCATTCGCCATTAGTATGCCTCCCAGGGGGCCATATTTAACCATGTGCTTTGGCATACTAATGGTGCACTGTTGGGTGATGCGCCATTAGTGTGATTATAACAGTGTGCCATTAGTGTCTTGTGTGGTGCGCCACTAGTATGAATATTAGGGATTTTTTCATTTCTGATATTTTCACAGGTTAAAAAATATTAGAGATAACATACAACACAGATCTGCTTAGCTTACATACAGGGGGCCATATGTAACGATGTTACCTGCGTCCACCAGATCATATCCAACACACAAGTTTCATCATATATACATACATAGCCAACACATAGTTCCATCGTTACATATTACAAAAGTTTCACAATGTTCATTCAACACCGTTATCCATCAATTCACAAAAGTTTCACACTGATACAAAATAAAAACACAAATGGAAAAGAAGCACTCCATCCATGCAAGCTTCCGTGAATTAAATCAAATCTGCAAAATGATAAACAAGAAGTTAGAAGAAGAAGAAGAAGAAGAAGAGAAGAAGAAGAAGACTAGAAGAAGAATAAGAAGAAGAATAAGAAGAATAAGAAGAAGACTATAAGCTTATTATGTAAACTTGATCATTTTGTGCTAACATAAGTAATTTTGGAGCTAACCTATAGGAAACTAAGCATATAAGCTCTAAGTTAGCATATTAGATCCAACTTAAGTAAAATGAAGCTAACATATGTCATTTTGGATAAGAAGAAGAATAAGAAGAAGACTATAAGCTTATTATGTAAACTTGATCATTTTGTGCTAACATAAGTAATTTTGGAGCTAACCTATAGGAAACTAAGCATATAAGCTCTAAGTTAGCATATTAGAGCCAACTTAGGTAAAATGAAGCTAACCTATGTCATTTTGGATAAGAAGAAGAATAAGAAGACTATAAGCTTATTATGTAAACTTGATCATTTTGTGCTAACATAAGTAATTTTGGAGCTAACCTATAGGAAACTAAGCATATAAGCTCTAAGTTAGCATATTAGAGCCAACTTAGGTAAAATGAAGCTAACCTATGTCCTTTTGGATAAGAAGAAGAATAAGAAGAAGACTATAAGCTTATTATGTAAACTTGACCATTTTGTGCTAACATAAGTAATTTTGGAGCTAACCTATAGGAAACTAAGCATATTAGAGATAAATAGGTAACTAAGTATATATATATGTATCATTTTGGAGATCTGACATACCTAACATAGTTCAGTTCTCATTGTTCTTCTCCTTCTCCTTCCTCAGCCTGATGCGCCAAGAGCGGCGAGGCGGTGGAGGCAGTGGAGGCAGCTGTGGGATGTAGTCTTCTACAACAATTGGCGTGGTCATGTCGCCCAGCTGTGGGATCGCCGGCGCCACCACCGGTGCATGGTAATTGTCAGGCACCACTACCATCGTGAGGCCACCCTCAGCCACCACCATCTCTTGCCCATGGTCAGCCACCACCATCTCTTGCCCATGGTCGGCCACCACCATCTCTTGCCCATGGTCAGCCACCACCATCTCTTGCACCTGGTCAGCCACCACAATCTCTTGCCCTTGGTCAGCCACCACCAGCGCTAGGTCATCCTCAGCCTGATGCCCATCGTCATCCTGCAGCTCCTCATCCCCACTCTGCTCCTCTTCTCCCCCACTCCAGTCCGGATCATCCTTCTTGTTGTCTTCGCTGTTGCCAGAATCACTGCTGCTTTCGCTAAGGCCAGAATTGCTGTTGCTTTTGCTACAGCCATAATCGTTGCTGCTTTGGCTGTAGCCAGTGTCGCTGCTGCTGCTCCCATTGCCTGTCCAAATGCAACAATGACCGTTAACAATTGATGTGAGACAAAGCCAAATATGGAGGAATAAGAAGAGGCAGAACGCACTGGCATCTTCGTCTACAGCGTAGCGCATGTGACACATAGTCTTGTTGAAAACATTCACGATGAGCATTGTGGCATCATCGTCGTACCTCAAGAGAAGAAAGTACACGATCCGCAGGTTGTAGGCACTGTATAACTTCTCCCAGCCATGGCACAGGTACATGTAGCCCTCCTCGATCACCAACTCCACATCCCACAGCCTGCGAACCCCGCTGCCGGCCTATCGGAGCTTCACATTATCTGGCGGATATTCACCCAGCATCTTCATAAAAGCGTCAGGCAGCCTCTGCAATTTGGGACAAGGAGTGATGTAGAAAACAAAAGAGTTATCATAATGAGATGGGTGAAGGGGAGATCTATCATTTTATATACCTGCCTCGTGGCTGATACTGAAGAAGAAAGTATGATAGTGAAGAACTCGAAAGCATCCAACTCATACTCCGGTGAGGCAGAGCGGCGGTGGCTGCTTCCCCCGTCTCTGATAAGCAGCAGAAGAGACCAATTAGTACCCTTACAACATTATCATACAACATTATAGCAACATAATTTGAGCAAAAGATAATCAACGTTAGTCGCAAGTGCCCCATATGTCCTATTTTTAGCAAAGTCATGCTAAAATTCATGGAAAATTTTAGCATGACCTTTGCAGAAAATAGGACATATGGAGTATCCGAATTTGCCAGAACGGAAGTTAATCGACATTCCGGCAAACTCAAGGGCCTCTTGGGGTACCTGCAAATTCATCACGACACAATGGTCGGAGACAAAACCCAGCAACTTTACAAGTCTTTCACAGATTTGTTTGCAAGTTCTGATATGTAATAAAGATGAGCCTCAAAGATGAGCCTCCAATGCTGATTTGTTTGCCTCAAGACAAGATAAACCTCCAATGCAACAAGTAATAAAATGTTTGCAAGTTCTGATATGTTTGTAAGATGAACCTCCAATGCAACAGTCTTAGACATTAGGACACTACAATGATCTACAACATTATGTAAAGTGACCACCTGGGGTTGGTTGGACTAGTTGAAGCAATTAGATGGGGGTTGTGTATTTTTCCTTTTTCATCAGGTTGTCTTTTCCAACGATATATATATGCGTGCACACAATCAATCAGATAGAGTCACCCTTCAGTGCTAAGCAGGACAGGGCAAGCAAGCAGCATGTCAAACCAATTAGATAGTTTTTATTTATACAGAGGACACACGAATCTGACTTCAACAACAAATCGGACCTGATATTACACTTGTTACTACTAAAACTAGTAGAAAAATGAAAAGAAAAAGGCGCGTAAAATGTGAATGCATGTACCGGTGTTGACGGGGCCGGCGGTGGCCTGCTTGTAGAGGTTGTAGAGGCAGAGCTTGCTCTCGTTGGTGGTGGTGTCCGGCAGCGTCTTGGCCTTCTTCGCGTACTCCTCAAACTCCTCCTGGAATAAGAACAAGAACAGGCAAGCACAACATAAGCTAATCATCAACTGACAACTGTTACTACTGATAACTGTTACTTGCGCTCATCAGCCAATTCAACAAGTAGATTTGGACAGTAACAAACCCTGAACTTTCAGTTAACATAAATCCCCTCAACATATTCATGAAATAATCAATCTCAAGACAACGACACGGAGATCTGCAACATATTCAGACAGCAAAGCTGAACTGAACTTGTGCAGGGCCATACAACTGTCCTCCTTCACCACAAAAGTAACTAAACCAGGTGGTTAGTGTAAGAAAATAACCCCCATGGTTCTGAAACATTTGACTGCTCTCTGCAAGATGAGTCAGTTTAGCAAATTCTAAACCTTCCCCTGCTGCTGAAAGATAAGTTTAACCCGCACGAGTCAGATACTTGACAACACAAGTTGCATCAGAGCAATGGTGTATGTCTACTTTGGTGAGAGTGAGAGTTGACTGCATTTTTTCTCCTCTTCACCAAAATCTGCAAGATTTTTGTGGTTCTACCCTAATTGATTCTCCTTCCTTTCTCTTCGGCTTGTACCCAGTCTGGTGCTCTGTAACATCACCATGTTCAATGGGCAATGGGTGAATTACTGAATTTTTAAAGACCCTAACCACACAGCCACAGGAGATTAACAAAAGACCATGTGTTCCCCCAATACTGCAGGATGCCCTATATCATCAGTGAAATCACAAATCGCTAACTCATTTTTTGAACCTAATTTGACCTAAATTCGAGAGGGATTTGACCTAAACCTAGCAAAAGAGAGAAGAAGAGGGCATGGCCGGGAGGGAGGAGAGGAGGAAGAGAGGAGAAGAGAGGTAGAGGGAGGAGGGTTACCTTACCACGATGAGGTGGTGGCCAGAGCGGAGACGACGGAGGGCGGAGACGGCGAGCTTGGGCGAGGCGGGGCTAGACGACGGGGAGGTCATGGGCCTCCTCTCCTGGTGGACGTGGGGCGGCTCTGAGGCAAGGGAGGCGGCGCTCCGGGGGGGGGAGGCGGGGCTCGGGGGGAGGCGGCGAAGGGGAGAGGGAGGCGGCAGGGGCGCGTGGGCGGCTGTGGTGAGGTTAGGTCGAGTGTGGGGGATCTGGCAAGGGAGGGAGAGAGGCCAGAGAGGAATAGGTGGAGTGGGGGAGGGTTAGCAATGGCGCACCTCCCCCTAGTGCGCCATAAGTACGACGACACAGCAATGGCACACCTCCCCGCGGTGCGCCATTAGTAATTTTTTTATTACAGTTCGAGCACTCAGGTTATATTCCACCTAACCGTATCCGAAACAGAAGACACACACTAGCTCGACTGGTCAGCATGCAGCACACACACTGGGAGGTCCTGGGTTCGATTCCCAGGCTCCCCAATTTTTGTTTTTATGCATTTTTTTTCTTTGCACATATCTTTTTATGCATGCATCCAAATATAACATGTCACATATGCTAGATGCTCAGAATTTCATGTAGAAAAATAATATGCAGTTTGTTGCCAAGTTAATAACATTTAAAATGATGTTTGATATTTATTTGTGTTTAAATATGTTCAAACTTTTTTAAATCATAACTAAATATCCATAGCTCCAAATTTGACATACTTTATATGCTTTTGGGAGTAACATATATGCGGTGGGTCGGCGGCGGCGGTGGAGCAGGGGAGGGTGCGGTGCAAATGGAGGGGGATAGCGATCGAGATTTAAAAATATTCATCAAATTTGAAAAAATATTCATGAATTCAAAAAGTGCCCATGTAATACAATTGAGAAATGAAGACTACGATTTAAATACAATCGATCTTAGCTAGCTAGCTATCTGTTCACAATCTTCTTGCCCTTCTTTTTCGCAAATGGAGTTCTTTTGTGGAACGGACGTCCTTTAGGTAGGGTGGTCCTGCTTCTTCTTGTGGTGTATGCTGCTACTTCATCGTCGTCGTCATGTTCGATCTTCGGGTCGCCGTACTTGTCGAAGTCTTGCTCATTGGCTACTCCATCCATTCCGATGATCTTCCTTTTGCCTCTCCTCACGACAACACGACTAGGCTTTGACGGGTCGGTAATGAAGGTGCGGGGTGTCGGCGGTGGCGGTGGAGCGGGGGAGGGTGCGGTGGGTCGTCGGCGGCGGTGGAGCGGGGGAGGGTGCGGGCCGGGGGTCGGCGGCAGCGGTGGAGTGCGGGGAGGGTGCGGGGGGGGGGGGGGGTGCTCGGCGGTGAGGGGGGTAGAAACCAAGAGGGAGGGGGATCGAGATCGAGTGTCCTCATGAATATTCAATATTTTTTCATATGGAATATGAAAAAATATCATCAAATTTGAAAAAATATTCACGAATTCAAAAAGTGCCCATGAAATTTAAAAATATTCATGATATCAAAAAGTAAAAAAAAAGTTCCCATGAAGTTTAAACTAGTAATGGCGCACTATGCAACGGTGCGCCATTAGTAGTTTTGCAAAAAAGTAAAAAAAAATACAGTAGTGGCGCACTGTATGGCTGGTGCGCCATTAGTAGTTCTAACTACTAATGGCGCACTTTGCCCGGATGCGCCATTAGTATGTTTGAAAAAATGAAAAAAAACATTTTGTTACTAGTGGCGCACCGTGTGTCTGGTGCGCCATTAGTGTCTTCAACACTAATGGCGCATCTCCACATGGTGCGCCATTAGTATATAGTAGTGGCGCACCACTTCTCTGGTGCGCCATTAGTGTCAATTCCATCTATAGCCCTTTTCCTAGTAGTGCTAGTGGTGTTATGTGAACGTCGACTACATGACACTTCACCATTATTTGGGCCTATAGGAAGGCATTGGGAAGTAATAAGTAGATGATGGGTTGCTAGAGTGACAGAAGCTTAAACCCTAGTTTATGCGTTGCTTCGTAAGGGGCTGATTTGGATCCATATGTTTCATGCTATGGTTAGGTTTACCTTAATACTTTTGTTGTAGTTGTGGATGCTTGCAATAGAGGTTAATCATAAGTGGGATGTTTGTCCAAGTAAGGGCAGCACCCAAGCACTGGTCCACCCACATACCAAATTATCAAAGTACCGAACACGAATCATATGAACGTGATGAAAACTAGCTTGACGATATTCCCATGTGTCCTCGGTAGCGCTTTACATCATATAAGAGTTTGTCCAGGCTTGTCCTTTGCTATAAAAAGGATTGGGCCACCTTGCTGCACTTTATTTACTTTTGTCACTTGTTACTCGTTACAAACTATCCTATCACAAAACTATTTGTTACCTATTATTTCAGTGCTTGCAGAGAATACCTTGCTGAAAACCGCTTATCATTTCCTTCTGCTCCTCGTTGGGTTCAACACTCTTACTTATCAAAAGGACTATGATAGGTCCCCTATACTTGTGGGTCATCAGTACACAAAGCGTAATGGATAATGCTTACCATACCATGGGATTACTTGATCCCTCTCGGTGCATCTTGTATGCTTCGTGTGCTGATCAACTTGAATCACCCTTTGTACTTAGTCTTGATCAACCTTCAATCTTTCCAAATCTCTTGATTAGGATGATGTATTGAAGGTAAACATGAATGTTCACACAATCTTCTTCTTCAAGACATGCTTGCAATAAGCTCAACTCTTACATGAGGAATCTTTGGATAATTCCTTGAATAACACCTTGGTGAACTCATAAACTCCTTGAAACCAACACATGCACTTCAAGAAATGCCTATGGACAAATCCTTGAAATAAAGAGAAGAGAGAGGGAGAGGGTACGCATGTGCATGCCTCAGAGACATAGGGCAACGTGTATGCTAGATGGAAAGATCAGAACCGTCTTTAGACACTGCAATCTCCCCAGATGGTGTGTTTTGGTATGTCTGCTCGGCCTTTGTACCTTGTCCCTATATGGATAGTGTCTTTTAGAGTCTTTGCCTAGCCTTTGGATGTTGTGGCCTTGCTAGTTACCATAGTCAAATGTACGTTCTCACTTATCCGGCTCCCACGGGCCTATGAGTCATTTGGTTGGTTTGCTTTGCTTCTTTCTGCTCGTGTGGTTTCAGGTGTGGGTGTACAATTCTGATGATTCAAGTTATTTTCCATGGGGAGTGCGGTCGGGCTTTCTATTGATCCGGTCATTGGGTTTCCTGGCCATCCAATGAAGCGCATGGGCAACGATCTTCATTGTCTACCATTAGTAAATACACAAGGCAATTACAAACGCAAGATGGATATAGTTACTTGCATGCAAATTACCAAAGACTTCCTTCAAATGGTTCACCTAATTTTCTTTTGTTTTACCATTGCAATTACGAGATGAAAAAAGGCTGGAGCATCAAAGAAAATCTTGGAGTCCATTCGCCTTCTCAATCAAACGACCTGCGTGTCAACAGACAAAGTTATGGTCAATGATCATTATCAAGGAAAATGGAAACACAATATGTCGTGGATTTAACATGGCAGATGCCCTTGTGAAAGGACTTAGGTGTGGAGCCATCACAATGTAGGTTAGCTTGAAGGGGTTGAACGGGACAAAGGACACAAGGAGTTTACCAAGATTCATCCTGCTTCTAGTTGTATTGCTTGGGTTTCAATTACAAGGGAGCGAATACGCTTGACCTAGCTCTCGATTGATTATTTCTTGAGTTAACCCACCTCCAGGTCTCACCTTTATATACACAGTTCAAGACCCGGAAGCATACAGAGTCCTGGCCGGCTTACACAACATGACTAGCTCAGTTTCTAACTAATCATGCCTTATAGGGCAAGTTATCATACGACGGTTCATAGGCTGAGGTCTTGGGCTTTTACCAGGCCTGCCTCCACGAGCCGCCGTCTTCACAATTCTCCTTGGGCCTCCTTGGACCTTCTTATTATTTAAACCACCAATGGTGTAACCCGGCCAAGTCTAGAGGATATGAAAGAAGTGAATATACTGTAGACTTAAATAATAGTCTTTATCTTGTAGCTGCTAAAAATCAGTTTATGTGCATTAAATTCAACTGAGTAGTCCCCAAGGGCCAGTTTAACCTGAATAGTTAAAAGCGGGACTTAAAATCATGATGCAAAAAAATCCAAATATGTAGTCCCCATGGGCCGGCTTAAATTGAAAAATTGAGCCGGATCATTAAATATTATTGTGTTCAAAAATGGCCTACATTAGCCCCCAAGTGCCAAGTGGAGTACTTGTAATGTGCTTGGGACTTCAATAGAATGATCATCATCATTGCTAAGTGTTGCTTGATTATTGCGTTTCAGGCTGAATTAAGATGAAGGAGTCATAGCTAGTGGACTTGTGGCAAAATGTCAATCACAACAAACAAAAACTTCAAAAGCCATGTTAGAACTAAAAGCCACCTTGGAAGCATCTGAAAAATTGAAGATGAACTTCAACACGGATAGATCCAGCTAGGATACTGAGAAGGAGACTCTGTTAAAAAGAGCTGAAGACGCTGAAGCTGCTCTTAAGCTGGTGACTGAAGAGTTATCTGGCTTGAAGCGACACATTAACCATATGGCAGCCACCATCAATCTTTCACCATCGATTTACTTTGACCCGCCAGGTGACTTATCAATGTGTTTGCTCAATAGGCCATAGGAGCTCCAACATTGGCTAGGACATGCTTGTGAAACTCAAAGTTGTGTACACCCTGGTGGAACAACTATATACTGTCACTCAGCGGACCATAGCAGCTATCTCCTACAACAAACAACCGCCCACACTCATCAGGGAAGTACTGGACAAACTGTCTGTCATGCCCCAAAGACTGTAAGAAATAAAGCAATCATCCGCCAGAGTTGGTGCCATTACCGCTCTCGGCTAGGCTAAAGCATGGCAAGCAAAGCTAGACCCGGAGGAGATGGCCACTGGCTGTCCAAGTCTCACGGAAGATGGGTCTCCCTTTGACGAGAATGACTTTGCTAAATGTGTGAAGGAGATGCGTCCCTTGGAAAGCAAGATGGCCAAGGAAACCGATTTATCCAGGTATCAGCCGGCTTACACGATGGAAAATGCAAAAGTGAAAGCGCCGGCTTATGAAATTGTGGATCTCATCCCTCCAACACGTAAGCATACTTTTGCTCCTAATGTTGATCCATCCACACTTATTGATGATGAAGTTGTATTCAAGGCCTTGACTGGCATCAAATGGACATCGCTTGACTTCAGGATAGACAAAGAACCGGAGCAGGATGACCCAGAGTCATCAACCCGCCAGGACAAAGGCAACTGACATCCGACAACTCTTAATCATGTCTTAATTCAATGTGCTGAAAAACACTTGGTTTCAATTTGCAGGCCCTCTGTGGTCTTGTGATAGGTTAGATTTGAAAACAATGATCTGTCATGCCATCGTGCATGTTCATCTTTTGAATGCTTAGATCACCAAACTGATATTTATGATCCGCCACTTGTGCGTATAATATGATCAATCATGTGGATCAGATCAAATATTGCCATACTCCCTGCACACAAGCAAACAATATGTGCCCTGGCGGTTTAAGCCAGGGCAAGTCACAAATATCTTTGAAAACCCCTGATATAGTAGTCTTTGATAGAAATAGTAAAGCCTATCTAAGCCAGAAATAAGCTAGCGACTTAAAGTTGAAAACCAGGGCGGTTTACCAAACCCTGAATATGCATATCACTATGGAAAAACATACATGTAGATTAATATCATGGTAACTTCCTTTGATAATGATAAGCTGTAAACATGAAATATCATGATGTGTGATTGCTCAAGGAAAATACCCTGGCGGCTTACAATCCTCTATTAGGGCGGGTTACGGACCCAATATGCTCAATTATGAGTCATTTAATCAAGGATACATGGCCTGAATTGCATCAAATATACTTGAGCAGAAGAAATTTTGACGGACGCAAAGCTAAAGTGTCCAGAACAAAAAGAATTGTAGACAAAATCAAGTGCTTTTATAGGGCGCACATCCTTAAAAAGTCCTACTTTCATTGGCCGCACATCCACTAAGTTTGGAGTGCTTTCATAGGCCGCACAGCCTTAGAGTCGTCCTCACCCACTGTAAGCCAGCCCTCGCATGACAAACCGCCATTTTAACCTTAGCAAGTTTAGGGGCTTAGTTAAAGATTGACTGTTAAGAGTACGGCGGGTCATTCAGGATTACCTGGTGGAGTAGCAACGTGCAGACAGGCAGGTCAAACTCAGTTATGGCATGTAAGCCGGTCAAGAGGGTAAGCATAGCTAGGCTCAGTGAGTAGGAAGCCCCCAAGTGACTTATAATATGGCATGTAAGCCGACTAAGATGGTAATCATAGCTATTCTCATTGAGCAGGAAGCCCCCAAGTGACATATAATATGGCATGTAAGCCGATCAAGAGGGTAAGCATAGCTATGCTCATTGAGCAGGAAGCCCCCAAGTGACCTATAATATGGCATGTAAGTCGATCAAGAGGGTAAGCATAGCTATGCTCGTTGACCAGGAAGCCCCTAAGTGATCTATTATATGGCATGTAAGCCGATCAAGAGGGTAAGCATATCTATGCTCATTGAGCAGGAAGCCCCCAATTGACCTTATGAACAAACAATAAAGACTTAGATACTCAAAAATGAAATGGCGGAGGCCCTGAATTATCAGGGATGCCGACTTTACTATATTGATCATAATATATACATTAAGGAAAGTATGTATAGCACAATAGTCGGGGGCTCAAGTGTAATAAGGCCGAAGGTGAGCAATATTCCAAGGCCGGTGGGTCTCCTCCTCCGATGTACGTGAATCCTTGTGTTCTCTCATATCCATGAGGTAGTATGACCCGTTGTTCAGGTTTCTGCTGACCACAAAGGGTCCTTCCCAAGGTGGGGATAGCTTGTGCATATCGGTTTGATCTTGGATTAACCAGAGCACTAAATCGTCTTCCTGAAAGGTTCGAGTCTTAACCCGGTGGCTATGATAGCGACGCAGATCTTACTGGTATATTGCCGAACGAGCTGACGCAAGGTCACGCTCCTCATCCAACATATCAAGAGCACCCTGACGTGCTTTTTCATTAACAGCTTCAACATAAGCCGCCATCCGGGGCGAGTCATGACGGATATCACTTGGAAGAACCACATCTGCCTCATAGACCATGAAGAAGGGCGTATAGCCTGTTGGCCTGTTAGGAGTAGTATTGATGCTCCAAATTACTGAGGGTAACTCCTCAACCCAACAACCCGTCGTTCACTGATAATCCACAAGTGCAGGGAATCATCGTAGCAATTTCCAAAGGTGGAAGTGATAAGTATGGAGTGTCGAACCCACAAGGAGCTAAAGGTAAGATCAATATTCTCTCAAGCCCTATCTGCCACTGATATGACTCTACATACACTGACGTTTGCTTCAAACTAGAAACGAGAAATAAAACTACGTTGTGGGTATGAGGTGGATAACTTTGTATGATATCGGAGAGCTAAAATATGAAAGTAGGTGTTGTTATAATAAAGTTAGAATATATTACTAAGTATTATAAATAGAGAGTGTGGAATAATGGTGGATCGGTGTGCGGAATTGTCCTAGGCAATTGTTAACAAGACCGGTAATCACTATTGCAGTTTCATATGAGGGAGAGGCATAAACTAACATACTTTTCTCTACTTGGATCATATGCACTTATGATTGGAACTCTAGCAAGCATCCGCAACTACTAAAGATCATTAAGGTAAAACCCAACCATAGCATTAAAGCATCAACTCCTCTTTATTCCCATATGCAACAACCCCCTTACTCGGGTTTGTGTTTCAGTCCCTCACCAACCCACTATAAGCGAATCATGAACGTAT
This sequence comes from Triticum aestivum, assembly GCF_018294505.1. Taxonomy (NCBI): domain Eukaryota; kingdom Viridiplantae; phylum Streptophyta; class Magnoliopsida; order Poales; family Poaceae; genus Triticum; species Triticum aestivum. Next base: position 25,265,657 of record NC_057803.1, on the reverse strand, counting down.
TGCAACACCCTATAGCGGGAACCCCTCATGCTTGCGTGACACGGATGGCACCATAGGACAACATCAAAGTAAAACATACAACTCATACCAATCTAGATCATCAATCAACCCAGAGACAAAAGATATCTACTCAAAACATCATAGGATGGCAACACATCATTGATCATAATATGTGCCATAAAGCACCATGTTCAAGTAGGGATTACAGTGGGGTGCGGGTGAGGGAGTCCTGGACTAAGGGGTCCTCGGGCGTCCGGCCTGTTATCCATGGGCCGGACTGATGGGCTGTGAAGACATGAAAGCCGAAGACTGTACCTGTGTCCGGATTGGACTCTCCTTGGTGTGGAAGGCAAGCTTGGCGACCGACTATATATGAAGATTCCTTCTTATGAAACCGACTCTATGTAAACCCTAGATCCCCCAGTGTCTATATAAACTGGAGGGGTTAGTCCGGAGAGGATATACTCATTACCATAGTCATACATGCTAGGCTTCTAGGGTTTAGCCATTACGATCTCGTGGTAGATCAACTCTTGTAACACTCATATTCATCAAGATCAATCAAACAGGACGTAGGGTGTTACCTCCATAGAGAGGGCCCGAACCTGGGTAAACATCGTGTCCCCCGTCTCCTGTTACCATCGATCCTAGATGCACAGTTCGGGACCCCCTACCCGAGATCCGCCGGTTTTGACACCGACAGCGGGAGAGTGGACTGCGTAAAAGAGATGAGGATGGTGATGATGATGGTGATGTTGACGAAGACGATCACCACAGTGATGATTCCCCTCCCGATGGCACTCTGGTGCCACCGAGAGAGAGGAGGAGAGGTTATCCCCCTTGTGCTTCCTCCTTCATGGCCTCCCCCTAGATGGGGAAAGGTTCTCCCTCTGGTCCATGGCCTTCATGGTGATGATGGCCCCTCCGGGATCCTCCTCCATGCCCTCTAGTGATGATGGCCCCTTCCGACAGGGTGCCAGAGAGGGCCTAGATTGGTTTTCGGTGGCTATGGAGGCTTTTGTTTGCGGAACTCCTGATCTAGGTTAATTTTCCGAGGTTTCTGTATTTATAGAAATTTTTGGCGTCGGCCTCACGTCAAGGAGGTGCCTGAGGCGTCCACGAGGCAGGCCCACGCGCCTGGGGGGGGGGTGAGCGCGCCCCCACCCTCGTGGACGCCCCGAGACTCTCCTGGCCCAAATCTTTTACTCCGGGGTCTTCTTTTGGTCCATAAAAAATCGTCAAAATTGGCACGTCAATTGGACTCCGTTTGATATTCCTTTTCTGTAAAACTCAAAAACAAGGAAAAAACAGAAACGGGCACTGGGCACTAGGTTAATAGGTTAGTCCCAAAAATCATATAAAATAGCGTATAAATGCATATAAAACATCCAAGGTTGATAATATAATAGCATGAATACTTCATAAATTATAGATACGTTGGAGACGTATCAGCATCCCCAAGCTCAATTCCTACTCGTCCTCGAGTAGATAAATGATAAAAGAAATAATTTATGAAGTGTGAATGCTAGCAAGTGCATAAGTTTCATCAATGATAGTTCCAATCAGTTTTTCTAGCATCATTATATATCATAATAGTAGCTCATTTTCATAAAAAATTCATGATCAAGTAACAAGATATTCACATGTTAAAGTATAGATCATAAACTCTCTTTGAAACTAACAAACTATATTCTCAGTCATCAAACAATTGCAATTCATCTTATTTTCAGGAAGGGTCTATGTCAGAGCTTTGATTTAGCAAACTCCACATACTCAACTATCATTTAATCTTTCATAATTTCTAACACTCACGTGATATTTATGGGTTCAAAGTTTTAATTAGACACATAGAAAGATAGGGGCTTATAGATTCGCCTCCCAACCTTTTACCTCAAGGGTAATGTCAACAGTAATAGTTCATGATAACTTACATCCAATTGGATATATATATATATATATATATATATATATATATATATATATATCAGGATCTTTCCAACACAATGTGCTTGCCAAAGGATAAAATGTAAAAAGGAAAGGTGAAGATCACCATGACTCTTGCATAAGGTAGGAGATAAAAGTAAAAGATAGGCCCTTCGCAGAGGGAAGCAGAGGTTGTCATGCGCTTTTATGGTTGGATGCACAAAATCTTAATGCAAAAGAATGTCACTTTATGTTGCCACTTGTGATATGGAACTTTATTATGCAGTCCGTCGCTTTTATTTCTTCCACATCACAAGATCGGATAAAGCTTATTTTCTCCACATTAATAGATCATACATATTTAGAGGGTAATTTTTATTGCATGCACCGATGACAACTTACTTGAAGGATCTTACTCAATCCATGGGTAGGTATGGTGGACTCTCATGGCAAAACTGGTTTAAGGAATGTTTGGAAGCACAAGTAGTATCTCTACTTGGTGCAAAGAATTTGGCTAGCATGAGGGGGAAAAGCAAGCTCAACATGTTGGATGATCCAAGACAATATACTTTATTTCGGATATAAGAAAACATATCCCATTACGTTGTCTTCCTTGTCCGACATCAACCTTTTAGCATGTCATTTTAATGAGTGCTCACAATTACAAAAGATGTCCAATATAGTTTATTTATATGTGAAATCTCTCTTCCTTCAATATTCTTTCATGAATTGTTCAAGTGACCAATTCTACGTTTGCTAACTTTCAATAAGTTTACTACCTATACTTATTCTATGTGAAGTCATTACTCCCCATGGTATAAGCATATGAAACATATATAAATTCAGATTTATGATATTCAATTATTCAACCATTTACTCATAGGATATACGTGAAGCACGTGAGTAAATGACAAACTACTCCTAAAGATAATAATGAAGGACACTGAGTAGTCAAATAATTAACTAGCCATGAGAGGATTCTTTTTCATTTAATAATTCAGATCCAATGATTTTATTCAAATAGCAAGTAAAATTGAAAATACGCTCCAAGAAAAACACATATCATGTGAAGAATAAAATATAGCTCCGAGTAAGGTATACCGATAGTTTTTAAGACGAAAGAGGGGATGCCTTCCGGGGCATCCCCAAGCTTAGGAGCTTGAGTCTTCCTTGAATATTACCTTGGGGTGCCTTGGGCATCCCCAAGCTTAGGGTCTTTCCACTCCTTATTCTCTTCATATCGATATCTCACCCAAAGCTTGAAAACTTCAATCACACAAAACTTAACGGAACATCATGAGATAGGTTAGTATGATAAAGAGTAAACCATTCACTTTGGTACTGTAAAATACAAGGTTCATAATTGTTCTCACACAATTCCTACTTTACCATATCATTTCTACAATTTATATTGAGAAATATAAGCCATAGAAACTAGAAAACAAGCAAACTATGCAATGAAAACAGAATCTGTCAGAAACAGAACTGTCTGTAATGATCTGAACACTAACCATACTTCTGCTACTAAAACAATTATTAAATAAATTGGTGGACATGAGGAATTTGTCTATTAATCTTCTTCAAAAAGAATCAGCACCAAAGCACTCTTCTGTAAAAATGGCAGCTAATATCGTCAGCGCAATGTTTCTGTTTTTTAACAGCAAGATCACATTAACTTTCACCCAAGTCTTTCCAAAGGTCTTACTTGGAACTTTATTGAAACAAAAGCTATAAAACATGATTACTACAGTAGCTTAATCACGAGAACACACAAAAACAGTAAGGATAAATATTGGGTTGTCTCCCAACAAGCGCTTTTCTTTAGTGCCTTTTAGCTAGGCATGATGATTTCAATGATGCTCACATAAAAGATAAGAAATGAAACATAAAGAGAGCATCATGAAGAATATGACTAGCATATTTAAATCTAACCCACTTTCTATGCCTAGGGATTTTTTGAGCACAATATTTATGGGAACAGGAATCAACTAGCATAGGAAGGTAAAACAAATATGTATTGCAACTCCTACATGCATGTATTCCTCCCTCATAATAATTTTCAGTAGCATCATGAATGAGTTCAACAATATAACCATCACATAAAGCATTCCATCCATGATCTACGAGCATAGAAATTTTTCTACTCTCGACATAAGCAAAATTCTTCTCATTCGGAATAGCGGGATCACTAGTTCCTAAAGTTGACACTCTTCCAAACCCGCTTTAGATGATAGTATCATTCATACTCCAAAATATATAAGTTAAGTTCATGGAGCATTCTACAATTAATATAAACTAGCCCATATCCAATCTCAAAATATATAAGTGAAGCACATGAAGCATTCTATAAAACCATACTCAAAAGATTTAAGTGAAGCACATGAAGCATTCTATAAACCAATTAAGGTATATCTCATACTAGCATGGTTCTTAAAGAAAAAAGAAAAACACAAAGGACACAAATCATGTGAACAAAACAAAAACCGAGGTATGCCGATAATTGTTGAAGAAGAAAGATGGGATGCCAACCGGGGCATTCCCAAGCTTAGATGCTTGAGTATCCTTAGAATATTTACTTGGGGTGCCTTGGGAATCCCCAAGCTTGATCTCTTTCATCTCTTTATTCTTCTCACATCGGTAACTCCTCGTTCTTCGAACACTTCATCCACACAAAACTTTAACAAAAACTTTGTGAAATCCGTTAGTATAATAAAGCAAATCACTACCTTTAGGTACTGTTGTGAACTCATTCTAAATTCATATTTGTGTAATATCTACTGTATTCCAACTCATCCATGGTTCATACCCTCCGATACTACTCATAGATTCATCTAAATAAGCAAACAACACATAGAAAACAGAATCTGTCTAAAATAGGACAGTCTGTAGTAATCTGGAGGTTTAGTAAACTTCTGTAACTCCACAAATTATGAAATAAATTTGAAAATTTGAAACTTTTATACAGAAGTAATGTGCAAAAAGTTTCAGAACCATTCGACTTTCCAATAAAAAATGTAAAATCACGCGCTATAGCCAAAGTTTCTGTTTTTGTTCTGCACATAGTAAACAAGCAATCTAACCATCCTAAAACCAAAGCTTGGCACATTATTTTTATAATACAATGGATATATATAAGGGGATAATTATTTACAGAGAAACTTCCATGAAAAATTCTACATTGTTTCCGTGAGCATGAACACAAGTGCTCAAGGTCGACCCTCACTTCTTCAATGCATAACTTTCCAATCACTTCTCTTTTTGAAAAACTTATTAGGTATGAGAGGCAAGTATTTTTTTTATTTTCATTCTTTTAAAAATTTTGTATGTTTCACCCACAACTAAACAAAAACAAAAATGGAAAAACAAAATATACTTAGTGAAGGAAATCAAACAAGCACACACGAGAATATCAACCTCACGCTATTGCTCCCCGACAACGGCGCCAGAAAAGAGCTTGATAATCCCCAAGTGCAGGGAATCATCGTCGCCATTTCCAAATATGGAAGTGATAAGTATGGAGTGTTGAACCCACAAGGAGCTTAAGGTAAGATCAATATTCTCTCAAGCCCTATCTTCCACTGATATGACTCTACGTACACCGAACGTTTGCTTCCAACTAGAAACTAGAAATAAAACTACGTTGTGGGTATGAGGTGGATAACTTTGTATGATATGGGAGAGCTAAAATATGAAAGTAGGTGCTGTTATCATAAAGTTAGAATATATTACTAAGTATTATAAATAGAGAGTGTGGAATAATGGTGGATTGGTGTGCGGAATTGTCCTAGGCAATTGTTAACAAGACCGGTAATCACTATTGCAGTTTCATATGAGGGAGAGGCATAAGCTAACATACTTTCTCTACTTGGATCATATGCACTTATGATTGGAACTCTAGCAAGCATCCGCAACTACTAAAGATCATTAAGGTAAAACCCAACCATAGCATTAAAGCATCAACTCCTCTTTATTCCCATATGCAACAACCCCATTACTCGGGTTTGTGTTTCAGTCACTCACCAACCCACTATAAGCGAATCATGAACGTATTGCAACACCCTACACCGGGAACCCCTCACGCTTGCGCGACACAGAGGGCACCATAGGACAGCATCAAAGTAAAACATACAACTCATACCAATCTTGATCATCAATCAACCCAAAGACAAAAGATATCTACTCAAAACATCATAGGATGGCAAAACATCATTGGATCATAATATGTGGCATAAAGCAGCATGTTCAAGTAGGGATTACAGTGGGGTGCGGGAGAGTGGACCGCGTAAAAGAGATGAGGATGGTGATGTTGATGAAGACGATCACCGCGGCGATGATTCCCCTCCCAATGGCACTCCGGTGCCACCGAGAGAAAGGAGGAGAGGTTCTCCCCCTTGTGCTTCGTCCTCCATGGCCTCCCCCCTAGATGGGGAGAGGTTCTTCCTCTAGTCCTTGGCCTTCATGGTGATGATGGCCCCTCCGGGATCCTCCTCCATGCCCTCCGGTGATGATGGCCCCCTCCGGCCGGGTGCCAGAGAGGGCCTAGATTGGTTTTCGGTGGCTATGGAGGCTTCTGGCGGCGGAACTCCCGATCTAGGTTAGTTTTCCGAGGTTTCTGTATTTATAGGAATTTTTGGCATCGGTCTCACGTCAAGGAGGTGCCCGAGGCATCCACGAGGTAGGCCCACGCGCCTGGGGGTGTGGGCGCACCCCCACCCTCGTGGACGCCCCGGGACTCTCCTGGCCCAACTCTTTTACTCTGGAGTCTTCTTTTGCTCCATAAAAAAATCATCAACAATTGGCACGTCAATTGGACTCCGTTTGATATTCCTTCTCTGTAAAACTCAAAAACAAGGAAAAAACAGAAACTGGCACTGGGCACTAGGTTAATAGTTTAGTCCCAAAAATCATATAAAATAGAATATAAATGCATATAAAATATCCAAGGCTGATAATATAATAGCATGAATACTTCATAAATTATAGAACGTTGGAGACGTATCATTCACTATAAAGGAACCATAAGCCGGGGTTTTATACCTTTCAAGATTTCCTAATTGGCCCTCTTAGCTTGACGATTAGAATGTGGATGAGCCACTGATGAAACATCAAGACAAATATGTTCTCGTTGACAGAACTCTCTCATAGCGCCCTTAGACAGATTAGTGCCATTATCAGTTATGATACTGTGAGGGTAGCCAAAATGAAATATGACTTTCTTGATGAATTGAACCGATGTTACCGCATCACACTTACTGACCGGCTCTGCCTCAACCCACTTAGTAAACTTGTCAACCGCCACTAGAAGGTGGGACTTCTTATACTTAGACCTCTTGAAAGGTCCAACCATATCAAGCCCCCAGACTGAAAATGGCCAAGTAATTGGAATCATCCTCAATTCTTGAGCTGGCAGGAGAGCTCGTCTAGAGAATTTCCAACAGCCATGACACTTGCTAACCAGATCTTCTGCATGAGCATGAGCCGCCAACCAATAAAATCCGTGATGAAAGGCTTTAGCCACAAGAAATTTAGAACCGACATGATGGCCACAATCACCTTCATGTATCTCCCTTAGAATCCCACGACCTTCTTCAGGAGAAACGCAGCGTTGGAACACGCCTGTGACGCTGCATCGGAGTAACTCGCCATTGACAATAGTCATAGATTTAAACGGCCGGGTTATCTGTCTGGCCAAAGTTTCATCGTCAGGTAACTCACCCCGGGTCATATAAGCCAAATAGGGAAATTTCCAATCAGGGATGGCGTGGAGAGCCGCCACCAACTGTGCCTCCGGGTCAGGAACAGCAAGATCTTCTCCGGATGGCAACTTAACTGAAGGATTATGCAATACGTCAAGAAAGACATTAGGGGGTACCGGCTTACGCTGCAACCCATGCTGGCTCAAAGCATCAGCCACCTTGTTCTTTCTTCGATCCAGATGCTCCACCTGATAACCTTTGAAGTGACCAGCGATATTATCAACTGCCGACGATAAGCCGCCATGAGTGGGTCTTTAGAATCCCAAGTGCCGAAGACCTGCTGAGCCACCAAATCTGAGTCGCCAAAGCACCTGACCCGGCTTAGATTCATCTCCTTGGCCACCTCCAGGCCATGAAGCAAGGCCTTATACTCAGCTACATTATTAGTGCAAGGAAACATAAGCCTTAAAACATAGCAAAATTTGTCACCTCGTGGGGAAGTCAAAATAACTCCAGCCTCCGAGCCTTCCAATTGCCTAGACCCATCAAAGTAAATAGTCCAATATGTATTATCAGGCTTCTCTTTAGGTGTCTGCAACTCTGTCCAGTCGTTGATGAAATCCACAAGAGCTTGAGACTTGATAGCTGTCCTTGGCATATATTTCAGACCATGGGGTCCAAGCTCAATGGCCCACTTGGCCACTCGGCCTGTGGCTTCTCTGTTCTAAATAATATCCCCTAAAGGAGCAGAACTGACCACGATAATGGGATGACCAAGGAAGTAATGCTTCAACTTGTGACTGGCCATGAACACCCCATAAACTAGCTTCCGGCAATGTGGGTATCTCTACTTAGACTCAATTAAGACCTCACTGACATAATAAGCCGGCCTTTGAACCAGATATTCCTTACCCTTCTCTTTTATTTCCACTACAACCGCCACACTGACGGCTCTACTGTTAGCAGCCACATATAAGAGCAAAGGCTCCTTCTCAATAGGAGCTGCAAGAACCGGTGGCTCAGCTAACTGTTTTTTAAGCACCTCAAACGCCTCATTAGCAGCATCACTCCAGACAAAATGATCTGTTTTCTTCATCATATGGTATAGAGGAATAGCCTTCTCTCCCAGGCGGCTGATAAACTGGCTTAAAGCTGCAATGCGACTCGCCAAACACTGGACATCATTGACGCATGCCAGCTTAGCGAATGAAGTGATAGCTTTGATTTTCTCTGGGTTAGCTTCAATACCTGTCACATAGACCAGAAAACCCAAGAGCTTTACCTGCAGGCACACGAAAAACACATTTGGTCGCGTTAAGCATCATTTTGTAAACCCGGAGATTATCAAAGGTATCTTTCAAATCATCTAGTAGAGTCTCCTTCTTTCTGGACTTCACAACAATATCATCCACATAAGCATGAACATTGCGTCTAATTTGGTTATGAAGACAATTTTGAACACAACCTTGATAAGTCGCCTGCACACTTTTGAGCCCAAAAGTCATATAAATGTAGCAGAAAGCTCCAAAAGGTGTGACGAAAGCCGTCTTCTCTTGGTATTTAACTTACATCTTAATCTAATGATAACTATAATATGCATCCAAGAAGCTTAAAAGCTCAGAACCTGCCATGGCATCTATGATCTGATCAATATGGGGAAGAGCAAAAGGATCGGCTGGAAAAGCTTTATTGAGGTCTGTGTAATCCACACACATACGCCAAGTGCCATTTTTCTTAAGTACTAGCACCGGGTTAGCCAACCACTCAGGGTGAAAAACTTTGACGATGAACCCAACCGCTAAGAGCCAGGCCACCTCTTCTCCAATGGCCTTTTGCCTCTCTTCATTAAAACGATGAAGGAACTGCTTGACCGGCTTAAATTTAGGATCAACGTTGAGAGTGTGCTCAGTGAGTTCTCTTAGTACACCCAGCATATCTGAAGGCTTCCATGCAAAGATGTCCCGATTCTCATGGATGAACATGATGAGCGCGCTTTCCTATTTTGCATCCATATTAGCATTAATAGTGAACTGCTGGGATGAGTCGCCAAGGACAAAATCAACATGTTTAGTGTCATCTACCGACTTAAATTTCGGCAAAGGGGCCTGCTATGTGGTTGGTTTCTTTAGTGTAGTCATATCTGCCGGGTCAACATTATCTTTATAAAACTTCAACTCTTCTGTAGCACAGGCAGCCTCCACGTAAGCAACATCACCTTCTTCACATTCGAATGCCATTTTCATGTCCACATGGACTGTAATGGTACCCTTTCGACATGGCATCTTAAGCTGCAGATACACATAACAAGGTCGCGCCATAAACTTGGCGTAAGCCGGCCGTCCAAACAGAGCGTGATAGGGGCTTTTGATCTTGACCACTTCAAAGCTCAATGTTTCTGCCATGTAATCATATTCATTGCCAAAGGCTACTTCCAAAGCAATCTTACCAACTGGGTATGCCAACTTACCAGGCACTACCCCGTGAAATACTGTAGAGGATGGCTTAAGATCCAGTCAAATTCATACGGTGAAAAGTATTATAATAAAGGATATTGATACTACTACCTCCACCCATAGGCACTTTAGTGAACTTGTAACCTCCAACCTGAGGGGCTACCACTAAAGCCAGCTGACCCGGATTGTCGACCCGGGGCGGGTGATCCTCACGGTTCCATATAATTGGCTTCTCTGACCATCGTAAGTATCAAGGTACCGCCGGCTCAACTACGCTTACCGCTCATTTATGAACCTTCTGATCTTGCTTGCACAGGCTTGTAGTGAAAACATGATATTGGCCACTATTAAGCTACTTTGGATTACTCTGATACCCTGACTGTTGTTGCTAGTTACCCTGATTGGGTTGCTGATTATAACCGCCGTGGTTACCTTGACCTTGATATCCTGAATTTGAACCGCCACCTCCAAAGTCGGGCCCCTGAGAGCCGGATCTTGACCTACTGCGTGGGCCATTATTGTTACTGTGGTCCTGATGAAAACCTGAGTTCTTATATTCCTTCATGATAAAATAGTCTTTCCACAGATGAGTTGACGGTCTATCCTGAAAACTGTGCTTTGGGCAAAGTTGGTTCAACATTGCCTCAAGGTTGAGCTTTGGCCCTCCAAACCGAGGTTGTGGCTTTCCCTTAAAACGTTGACCATTACTCTGTGTATTGGTATTGGCCACAAAATCTGACCTGCCATCAGGCTGCTTGCGTTTACCATTACTACCCTGGTTATGCCCTATCATGTTTGGCTGCTACCCTTTTCCATTGTCGTTCTTCTTCCCCTTATTGGACTTCTCCTCATCAGACCCAGGGTCCTTACTATTATCAGAGTCGGTGTATTTGATGAGAGCCACCATAAGCTCCCCCATGTCATTGCAGTGACGTTTAAGCCACCCTAACTTCTGCTTGAGAGGGGTAAAACGGCAATTTTTCTCTAGAATTAGAACACTAGAGCCGGCGTTGATGCTATCCGATGAGTGGATAATGGCTGAAACCCGGCGAACCCAGTGGTGGGCCGATTCATCCTCTCGCTGTACACAAGCATACAGATCAATGATCGACAGGGGCTGCTTACATGTGTCTTTAAAATTCTGAATAAAGCACGCCTTCAACTCAGCCCACGAACTGATAGAATTGGTAGGTAATCCCTTCAACCAGGTTCGAGCCGGCCCATCCAGCATCATTGTGAAGTAATTGGTGCACACAGTGTCGTTAACATCTAACATATCCATAGCCAACTCATAGCTCGCAATCCAAGCCTCAGGAGGCTGATCAACTATGTAATTGGGCACCTTTCGAGGTCCCTTGAAGTCCTTAGGAAAACACTCATTGCGCAGAGCCGACGCTAGGCACGGCACACCCACCATCCTGGAAGTCATCCCAGGCTCTACAGACGTCGAAGGGTTCAACTGAAGCCATTGATGAGCCACTAACGGAGCCGCCAGCTCTGCCTCTTGACGTACCCTAGCCTGATCCATCAAGGCTTGAACATTCTTATCATCACGCGGCGGGTCATGCCCACGCGATTGGTTACGATGCCGCTCGCTGCTGGAAACCGCCGCGACTCAATGTGCCGGCTATAACTTCGGTTGTGGCGTGGAGTTGAATGAATTCGCTCACGACTATATGAGTAAGCTGCCTGCTGAGCTACTGCTGTTTGAAGAAGCTCCATGGCCTTCCGGGCCTCGACTGTAGTGGGAGATTCGCCTTCTACTGGAAGAGCCGCCAGCCGCGAAGCCGCAGCAATCATGTTATCCAGAGGGTTGGAATAATGACTTGGGGGTGTCAGCACCCGCTGGGGTGGGGTTACATCGATTCATGGCGGATCTGTTACACGAGGCCGAGCTGCCGCCTGCAACCTCTTGAGCTTGCGTTGGTTTTCCCCATGAAGAGGAAAGGGTGATGCAGCAAAGGAGCGTAAGTATTTCCCTCAGTTTTGAGAACCAAGGTATCAATCCAGTAGTAGACTACGCAACAAGCCACCGAATACCTGCACAAACAAACACCAACTTGCAACCAACATGACAAAGGGCTTATCAATCCCTTCACGGTTATTCGCAAAGTGAGATCTGATAGAGATGGATAAATGATAGAGTAATATTTTTGATATTTTTGGTTTATGGAAGGGAAAGTAAAAGATTGCAAAGGAAAGTAAATATTAAACTAGAATTGTAGATCGAAAACTTATATAATGGAAAATAGACCCGGGGGTCATAGGTTTCACTAGTGGCTTCTCTCACGATAGAAATTATTACGCTGGGTGAACAAATTACTGTCGAGTAATTGATAGAACAGGGCAAATTTATGACGATATCTAAGGCAATGATCATGAATATAGGCATCATGTTCGTGTCAAGTAGATCGAAACGATTCTGCATCTACTCCACACATCGACCGACTCTTGCCTGCATCTAGAGTATTAAGTTCATAAGAACATAGCAACGCATTAAGCAAGATGACATGATGTAGCGGGATTAACTCAAGTAATATGATGAAAACCCCATCTTGTTATCCTCAATGGCAACAATACAATACGTGCCTTGCTGCCCCTAATGTCACTGGGAAAGGACATCGCAAGATTGAACCCAAAGCTAAGAACTTCTCCCATTGCAAGAAAAACCAATCTAGTTGGCCAAACCAAATCAATAGTTCGAAGAGACTTGCAAAGATATTAAATCATGCATATAAGAATTCAGAGGAGATTCAAATAATATTCATAGGTAAGCTGATCATAAATCCACGATTCATCGGATCTCGGCAAACACACCACAAAAGAGTATTACATCAAATAGATCTCCAAGAACATCAAGGTGAACTTTGTATTGTGAATCAAAGAGAGAGAGAGAGAAGAATCCATCTAGCTACTAGCTATGGACCCGTAGGTCTGAATTAAACTACTCACGCTTCATCGGAGAGGCAATGGTGTTGATGTAGAAGCCCTCCGTGATTGATTCCCCCTCCGGCAGGATGCCGGAAAAGGCCCCAAGATGGGATCTCATGGGTACAGAAGGTTGCAGTGGTGGAAAAGTGGTTTCATGGCTCCCCTAGATGTTTTTGGGGTATAATACTATATATAGGCGAAAGAATTAGGTCAGGGGAGCTATGAGGGGCCCACAACATCGGGGGGCGCGCCCCACCCTTGTGGCCACCTGGAGGCTCCTCTGACTTGTACTCCAAGTCTCCTAGGTATCTTCTGGTTCAAGAAAAATCATGGCGAAAGTTTTATTCCGTTTGGACTCCGTTTGGTATTCCTTTCTGCGAAACTCTAAAACAAGGAAAAAAATCAGAAACTGGCACTAGGCTCTAGGTTAATAGGTTAGTCCCAAAAATTATATAAAATAGCATATTAATGCATATAAAACATCCAAAATAGATAATATAATAGCATGGAACAATCAAAAATTATAGATACCTTGGAGACGTATCAAGCATCCCCAAGCTTAATTCATGCTCGTCCTCGAGTAGGTAAATGATAAAAATAGAATTTTTGATGTGGAATGCTACCTAACATATTTATCCTTGTAATTCTCTTTATTGTTGCATGAATGTTCAGATCCGTAAGATTCAAAACAAAAGTTTAATATTGACATAAAAAGAATAATACTTCAAGCATACTAACAAAATAATTATGTCTTCTCAAAATAACATGGCGAAAGAAAGCTTATCCCTACAAAATCATATAGTCTAGCTATGCTCCATCTTTCATCACACAAAATATTTAAATCATGCACAACCCCAATGACAAGCCAAGCAATTGTCTCATACTTTTGACATTCTCAAACTTTTTCAACTTTCATTCAATACATGAGCGTGAGCCATGGATATAGCACTATAGGTGGAATAGATGGTGGTTGTGGAGAAGACAAAAGGAAGGAGATAGTCTCACATCAACTAGGCATATCAACGGGCTATGAAGATGCCCATCAATAGATATCAATGTGAGTGAGTAGGGATTGCCATGCAACGGATGCACTAGAGCTATAAGTTTATGAAATCTCAAAAATAAAACTAAGTGGGTATGCATCCAACTTGCTTGCTCATGAATACCTAGGGCGTTTGAGGAAGCCCATCATTGGAATATACAAGCCAAGTTCTATAATGAAAAATTCCCACTAGCATATGAAAGTGATATCATAGGAGACTCTCTATCATGAAGATCATGGTGCTACTTTGAAGCACAAGTGTGGAAAAATGGATAGTAACATTGTCCCTTCTCTCTTTTTCTCTAATTTTTGGGCCTTTTTTGGCCTTTCTCTCTTTTTTTCCTCACATGGGACAATGCTCTAATAATGAAAATCATCACACTTCTATTTACTTACAACTCAAGAATTACAACTCGATACTTAGAACAAAATATGACTCTATGTGAATGCCTCCGGTGGTGTACCGGGATGTGCAATGAATCAAGAGTGACATGTACAAAAAATGATGAACGGTGGCTTTGCCACAAATACGATGTCAACTACATGATCATGCAAAGCAATATGGCAATGATGATGCGTGTCATAATAAACGGAACGGTGGAAAGTTGCATGGCAATATATCTCGGAATGACTATGGAAATGCCATAATTGGTAGGTTGGTGGCTGTTTTGAGGAAGGATATGTGGTGGGTTTATGGTACCGGCGAAAATTGCACGGTACTAGAGAGGCTAGCAATGGCGGAAAGGTGAGAGTGCGTATATCATCCATGGACTCAACACTAATCATAAAGAATTCACATACTTATTGCAAAAATCTATTAGTCATCGAAACAAAGTACTACGCTCATGCTCCTAGGGGCATAGATTGGTAGGAAAAGACCATGGCTCGTCCCCGACTGCCACTCATAAGGAAGACAATCAAAAAACATCTCATGCTCCAACTTCTTTACATCACGGTTCACCATACGTGCATGCTACGGGACTCACAAACCTTAACACAAGTTTTTCTCAAATTCACAACTACTTACTAGCATGACTCTAATATCACCTGTTGGGGAACGCAGTATTTCAAAAAAATTCCTACGATCACGCAAGATCTATCTAGGAGATGCATAGCAATGAGAGGGGAGAGTGTGTCTACGGACCCTCGTAGACCGAAAGCGGAAGCGTTGAGTAACGCGGTTGATGTAGTTGAACGTCTTTGCGATCCAACCGATCAAGTACCGAACACACGACACCTCCACGATCTGCACACGTTCAGCTCAGTGACGTCCCTTGAACTCTATATCCAACTGAGGCCGAGGGAGAGTTTCATCAGCACGACGGTGTGTTGACGGTGATGAAGAAGTTACCGACGCAGGGCTTCGCCTAAGCACTACGACAATATGACCGAGGTGGATATCTGTGGAGGGGGGCACCGCACAAGGCTAAGAAATCAACTTGTGTGTCTATGGGGTTCCCCCTCCCCCATATATAAAGGAGTGGAGGAGGGGGCCAGCTGGCCTCATAGGGCGCGCCCCAAGGGGGAACTCCTACTCCTACTAGGAGTAGGTTCCCCCCTTTCCTAGTCCAGCTAGGAGGGGAAGGAAAGGAAAGAGGGGAAGAAGGAAAGGGGGGCCGGCCCCCCTCCCCAATTTGGATTGGGCTTGGGGGCGCGTCCCTCCTCTTGTCCACCTCCTCTCTCTTCCACTAAAGCCCATGAAGGCCCATTAACCCCCCGTCTGGTTCTGGTAACACCCCGGTACTTCGGAAAATGCCCGAACCTATCTGAAACCTTTCCGGTGTCCAAACATAACCTTCCGACATATCAATCTTCATGTCTTGACCATTTCGAGACTCCTTGTCATGTCTGTGATCACATTCGGGACTCCGAACAACCTTCGGTACTTCAAATCACAAAACTCACAATACATATCGTCATCGAACGTTAAGCATGCGGACCCTACGGGTTCGAGAACTATGTAGACATGACCGAGACTCATCTCCGGTCAATAACCAATAGCGGAACCTAGATGCTCATATTGGTTCCTACATATTCTACGAAGATCTTTATCAGTCAAACCGCATAACAACATACGTTGTTCCCTTTGTCATCGGTATGTTACTTGCCCGAGATTCGATCGTCGGTATCATCATACCTAGTTCAATCTCGTTACCAGCAAGTCTTTTTACTCATTCCGTAATGCAACATCATGTAACTAACTCATTAATCACATTGCTTTCAAGGCTTATAGTGATGTGCATTACCGAGAGGGCCTAGAGATACCTCTCTGACAATAGGAGTGACAAATCCTAATCTCGATCTATGCTAACTCAACAAACACCATCGGAGACACCTGTAGAGCATATTTATAATCACCCAGTTATGTTGTGACATTTGATAGCACACAAAGTGTTCCTCCATTATTCGGGAGTTACATAATCTCATAGTCATAGGAACATGTATAAGTTATGAAGAAAACAATAGCAATAAACTAAACGATCATAGTGCTAAGCTAATGGATGGGTCATGTCAATCACATCATTCTCTAATGATGTGATCCCATTCATCAAATGACAACTCATGTCT
Organism: Triticum aestivum; assembly: GCF_018294505.1. NCBI lineage: Eukaryota > Viridiplantae > Streptophyta > Magnoliopsida > Poales > Poaceae > Triticum > Triticum aestivum. Next base: position 25,249,044 of record NC_057803.1, on the reverse strand, counting down.
ATGGCTAGAAAACTTAACCATCTTTGATTAACGAGCTAGTCAAGTAGAGGCATACTAGTGACACTCTGTTTGTCTATGTATTCACACATGTACTAAGTTTCCGGTTAATACAGTTCTAGCATGAATAATAAACATTTATCATGATATAAGGAAATAGAAATAACAACTTTATTATTGCCTCTAGGGCATATTTCCTTCATCACCATCTTCATATCTCAAAATAATCATAAGGAATCAAACTTCTCATAGTATTCAATGCACTTTATATGAAAGTTTTTATTATATCCCTCTTGGATGCCTATCATCTTAGGACTAATTTTATAACCAAAGCAAATTACCATGCTGTTTAGAGACTCTCAAAATAATATAAGTGAAGTACAAGAGTTCATCAATTTCTATAAAATAAAACCACCACTGTGCTCTAAAAAGATCTAAGTGAAGCACTAGAGCAAATTTCCCTAGCTCAAAAATATAGGTGAAGCACATAGAGCATTTTAATAAATCACGATGCATGCGTGTATCTCTCAAAAGGTGTGTACATCAAGGATGATTGTGGAAAACTAAAAATCAAAGACTCGAATCATACCAGACGCTCCAAGCAAAACACATATCATGTGGTGAATAAAAATATAGCCTCAAGTAAAATTACCGATAGACGAAGACGAAAGAGGGGATGCCTTCCTGGGGCATCCCCAAGCTTAGGCTTTTCGATATCCTTGAATATTACCTTGGGGTGCCTTGGGCATCCCCAAGCTTAGTCTCTTGACACTCCTTATTCCATAGTTCATCAAATCCTTACCCATAACTTTAAAACTTCACAACACAAAACTCCAACAGAAAATCTCGTAAGCTTCGTTAGTATAAGAAAATAGATCACCACTTTTGGTACTGTTGTGAACGCATTCTTTATTTATATTGGTGAATATCTACTATATTCCAACTTTTCCATGGTTCACTAGCCATAGATGCATCAAAATAAGCAAACAACACGCGAAAAACAGAATCTGTCAAAAATAGAACAGTCTGTAGGAATCTGGAGATTTCGAATACTTCTGCAACTCCCAAAATTCTGAGAAATTAGGAAGTCCTAGATAATTCGTTTATTAATCTTATGAAAAATGAATCAGTATTTTATCGTGCTTCCATTTAAAATTTAAAACTAATCTCCTGGGCGCAAAAGTGTTTGTTTTTCAGCAGGATCAAATTAACTATCACTGTAAGCTATCCCAGAGGTCTTACTTGGCACAAACACTAATTAAAGCACAAAACCACATCTAACCATAGGCTAGATGATTTATTCAAAGCAAAACAGGACCTAAAAAGCAATAACTAAAATAAAATTGGGTTGCCTCCAAACAAGCACTTTTGTTTAACGCCCCTAGCTAGGCATTGAGATTTCAATGATTCTCACATGAAAGACAAGAATTGAAGCACAAAAGGAGCATCACAAAACACGTGACAAACACATCTAATTATAACATACTTCCTATGCATAGGCATTTTATAAGCAAACAAATTATCAAGACAAGGAAAAACTAGCATATGCATGGAAGAAGAAAGAAATGATAGCAGTCTCAACATAACGAGAGATAATTTTGTAACATGAAAATTTCTACAACCATATTTTCTTCTCTCATAATAATTACATGTGGGATCATTTTCAAATTCAACAATATAACTATCACATAAAATATTCTCAACATGATCCACATCCATGCAAAGTTGACACTCTTTCGAAATGGTGGGATTATCATAAAATAAAGTCATGACCTCTCCGAACCCACTTTTATCAAAAACTTCATAAGATTGAACATTATCCAAATATGTGGGATCTAAATTTGACACTTTTCCAAACCCACTTTCAGTATTATTGCAAACATTATTATCAATCTCATAATCATCATGGGGCTTAAATAATTTCAAGGTTGTAAGAAGAATCACGCCAATCATGATCATTGCAACAAGTAGTGGACATAGCAAAAGTAGCATCCCTAAGCTTAGGGTTTTGCATATTATTAGCACAATTGACATTAATAGAATTTATAAGAACACAATTGCAATCATGCTTTTTATTTTTTGACTATACATAGTAGGGAAAAACCCCACTGCAATTTTTATACTATTTAAAAAGAACAAAAGGTCCAACATTACAAAGGCTTGAGATAAGCCAAAAGAAATAAAAGCTAAGAAAAAATAGCTACAAACTTACAAAACAAGGTTGTCAAGCCATAAACAAAAGGCCCTAGCATATCTCTTCTTAATTCTAAATCTGAGTAAGTTGAGCTCCTCCAAGAAGATGACTTTCCACCTCTGAATACTAGGCTGGATGGCTTGAAAGATGAGATTATTCCTTGAAATCCAAATAGCCCAAGAAGCTAGGATGATGACTTCCATCAAGAAGGGCACATGGAGTTTCTGTCTGAGGTCAACAAAGGCTTCAAGCACTGAAACATTGGCATGTATTGAGGGGCATATCAGATCCCAACACTGGGCTGCAAAAGGGCATGTCCAAAAGAGATGTTGTAGTGTTTCCTCCTGTTGACAATTATTTAAGGCACAGTTATAGTTGTCCAGATGAAAAGTTTTCCTTCATAGTAGGTTCCTAGTGTTGAGCCTGTCATGAAGGAGCCTCCAAAAGAACACCTTGTGCTTTGGCTGATAGGAGCTATTCCAAATCCAGTTGAATTGTTGGGGCACTATTTTAACTCCCATCATCACTTTATAGGCCTTAGCAACTGAGAATTGATCATTTCCCCAAATGTAACTCCAGGTATCCGTGTAGTCTAGGGAGTCAGAAGCCCTTAAAGCTATACAAATGTCTTCCATAGTTTCAAATTCCTGGAAAGCTTGCTCAGTCAGGGGTAAGTGAAATAGATCCTCCGGGAATTCAGTGTATATAATGGTGTGTATAGTAGTAGTCTTGTTTCTCACAAAAGAGAAGAGGTGAGGGAACATGTCTTGCAAACAAGCTGAGTGCCATAGATCAGACCAAAATAGAGCACTTTTTCCATCTCCTATGTTACATCTAGCCAAAGATTTGAAGTTATCAATGAGCTTAAGGTTTGCCTTCCACCAAAATGATCTAATCCAACTACTGCCAGGAAACAAATCATTGATGTAATAGGATTCCCAAATCAAGTTCACCCATGGAATGTTGTGTCTGTTATAAAAATTGTGCAGATTCTTAAGTAACAGAGCTTTGTTTAGGACAAAGATATCCATCACCCCCAAACCTCCTTGGTTTTTTGGTCGACAAACAGTGCTCCAGGCCACCATGTGAGGCATGTGATCCTCCAGGTCAGGGCCTCTCCAGAGGCAATGCCTCAAATACTTGATAGCTTGAGTTTTAATAGTGACATGCACATCAAGGCATCCCATGAGATAGATCAACAGAGAGTTTAAAATAGATTTCACCAGCAACACTACAAAAAAAGACACATCCGTGACATTTTGGGCCGAACGAAATATTTTCTGTCATACATATGACACTTCTATGATGATAATTGTGACAAAACCCGGTATCATCATAGATGTGGTGGGCTTCTACTTCTATGACAAAAAATCATGACAGAAAATGGGATTTTCGTCTTGGGCGGGCCGGAGACACAGCTGCATGACATTCTTTGGGCCGTCCATGACGGAAAAAACCGTGGTAGAAGCGAGGGGGAGGAAAATTTCGAGGAGTTCCCGGTTATGGCGGGAGGTCGGGGGCCGAGCGATGCGCGTTTCTCTCGTACATGTACGCGCGTGTGTGCAAGGCGTTGCCTCTAACTGAACCCGAGCGAGGCGTTGGGCTCTAACTGAACCCGAGTGATTGCACTGCAGGCTACGCGTTACTGAACCCGAGCGATCGATCGATGGCTATTAACTGAACCCGATTGAGCGATTCCTTGGCTACTGCTGCTAACTGAAGCAGATCGATGGGATGGACAATGAGCGTTGCTGGGGGGTTTGGATGAACAGTGAGTGGTGGCGTTGCCTCTGGATGAACAGGACCCTGTGGTGTGGTGGAGGGCTGGATGAACAGTAGACGGTGGAGGGGTGCCCGTGGAGGGGTGGATGAACAGGAGCCCGTGGTGTGGAGGGCAGGATGAACAGTAGACGGTGGAGGGGTGCCCGTGGAGGGGTGGTTGAACAGGACCCCTTGGTGTGGAGGGCTGGATGAACAGTAGATGGTGGAGGGGTGGTTGAACAGTAGCCGGTGGAGTAGCGCGTGGTGGAGGCTGGATGAACAGGAGCCCGTGGAGGCTGGAGGAGGTCGACGGTGGATGAACAGTTGCTCGTGGAGGCTGGAGGGGGTCGACGGTGGAGATGAACAGCATCCTGTGGAGTCCCGTTTTGCGGTACGCCACACCCCTCCCGATGAATAGGACCCCCGTTTC